>NC_067224.1:39435053-39702553 GCF_019924925.1 Ctenopharyngodon idella
TAATGTAGAGCATAGTTCTTTGTTGATTCTCAGGGAATGCATGAACTAATAAAATGTGAGTGCAGTGTAAATCACTGCATCCAAATGTATGAATGCAAATTTTCTGTTTTAATTTGTAGGAGACGGTGGCAGTTAAAGCAGATCCTGTAACAGGACAGCGTGTTTGGATCTGGCACTCGTCGTTACCCTTGGAGTGCACTTCTCATTCAGTGCAAATCAGAGCACGAAACCAGCAGTCGGTCAGCCAGTGGAGCCCCCCTCAGACCATTCCAGGTACTAAAAAAACACTTCCAAAATGGTGCTGGGCTTGAAACCGGTGCGCGGCCTGGGCATCTGCAAACCTTTCTTAAAATCAGCTCACAAACAAACATAGCACTTTGTGGTCCTTGTTTATTTTAGCATCCAAAGTCATTTAATTCACTGTCTGTATCCTTTCATGAGCTTAAGCTGGCTCTACTGTGACAGTCAAAAGTTATTTCAATTTATAGTTTTATTTGTTAATTATTTAACAAATATGATATTTATGATCTAAAGATGTTTTATTTCAGACAGACATGATAAATAAAGTTGCTGTAGTAGCTGTGCAGTGAGACAAAATTAGGAACTGCCATTTTTAAACGTAGACACATCCGTTGATTATAACGGCAGTGATCTAATTTTGTACCAGATAGTTTTGTTTCGACGCTTGGAGCTGTTTTGAAAGCTATAAAAGGACATTTTCTGTTTTGATGTTGCTCTTTGGATACACTAGAAAAAAAATCTTCTTTAAAGAAAACTTTAAGTTATTTAAACCATTTACCAAATTCTTGCTATCTCACCCTCATTCTTTTGTCTCTAGGGTCGGATATTCCTGAGAAGTCTGATTCTTACATGTATCCCCAGGATAAGGTGGTTCCTGTGGGCAGTAACATGACCTTCTGCTGTATTGTTAAGGAGAAGGTTGATTTCAAAGATATCATGTACATGGGTCAGCAGATGAGCGCCACACGTCTGAGCAGAAGAACTTATGCCATCACAGTAACCAACCAGCCAGCATCTGGCAACACGGGCACCAACGTGGTCTGCTGTTCCCCAGTGTTTACCCTCACAGGAGCTGTGGTGTTTGTAGGCTGTGAGTATAATTCATATCAATTTATATCTAAATATATATTATGCTAAATATAAGAAATATGAAGAAATGTGTATTAAATATTTATAATTATATACACTACCATTCAGAAGTCTAGGTTAGGGTTAATGTTTTTAAAAGACGAATCTTCTGCTCACCAAATTTGATCAAAAATACAGTAAAAATAGTAATATTTTGAAATACTTTTACAATTTAAAGGGTTCGTTCACTCAAAAATGAAATTCTGTCATTAATTACTCACCCTCATGTTGTTCCAAACCCGTAAGACCTTCGTTCATCTTCAGAACACAAATTAAGATATTTTTGATAAAATTTGTGAGGTTTCCCATAGAAAGCAACAAAATTACCACATTCAAGGTCTAGAAAAGTAGTAAAGGCATTGTTAAAATAGTCAACGTGACTACAGAGGTTCAACCTTAATGTTATGAAGTAACGAGAATACTTTTTGTGCGGCAAAAAATAACGACTTTATTCGACAATCTCTTCTCTTCCATGTCAGTCTCCTATGCTGTTGACATAGTGAACACAGTGCAGAGCTTTTGTGTTTACGTCAGAATGCCGACTCATTATTGGCCGGCTCCTGCGTCAGCATCACACGCATGCATCGTGCTGCTCACATGTATAGCATCTGCCAATACTGAATCGGCGTTTGGATGTAAACAAAGAAGCTCTGCACTGTGTTCACCTACGTCAACAGCATAGGAGAATGACATGGAAGAAAAGAGATCGTTGAATAAAAAAAAAATTATTTTTGTTTTGTTTTAGCGCACAAAAAGTATTCTCGTCGCTTCATAACATTAAGGTTGAACCACAGTTGTCACATGAACTATTTTAACGATGTCTTTAGTACCTTTCTGGGCCTTGACAGTGGTAATTATATGGCTGTCTATGGAGGAGTCAGCTCTCGGATTTCAACAAAAATATGTTCATTTGTGTTCCGAAGATGATTGAAGGTCTTACGGGTTTGGAACGACATGAGGGTAAGTAATTAATGACAGAATTTTCATTTTTGGGTGAACTAACCCTTCAATTTATCTTTACAAGTGGTTTGCCAAAATATTATGATATATAAGCTCTATAAACGTAAATCCACCACTGTAAAATGCACATACAACTTCAGAAAACAGGAAAATTTGAGTGTTCATTTTTAGCATAATGACTGGCAGTAGATGATTGCTGTGCAGTGTTAAAGAGCAACTTGCATGTGGCTTTAATTGCTGTAGATCCGCCGGGAGATGAAGGGTTGGTCTGCGAGACGCGGGACCTGGCATCCGCAAAATGTTCTTGGAGGAAAGGACGTGACACTCACTTGAAAAGAAAGATCAACCGCACTAACTACACCCTTAATGGAAGGCAAGAAACACACTACACAGGAACCACTGACCACATACACTATAGCATTTGGCGCTCAGGACCGTAATGTCCTTGGTACATAAAAAGATCACCAAACAGCAAACCACATTAAATGAGATGGAAAAGGATACTTCTGTCATGTTTATTTTTACTGCTAATCCAAGAATTCCATTAATGTTCTAATCTAATTAATGTGCCATTTCTTGTCTGATGTGACAGCAGTGAGTAGTATTCATGTAAATTTATATGAATATTTATAAATGCATATCAATTATTTAATAATTATTTATTATAATAATAAGTTGTAATAATAAATGTTTCATACACAACCATACAAAAGTTTAGGGTCAATTCATTCAGTCTGATTATGTGATGTTTTTGAAAGAGTCTCTTCTGCTCACCAAGGCTGCATTTATTTGATCAAAAATACAGTAAAATCAGTAATATTGTGAAATATTATTTCAATTTAAAATAACTTGTTTTCTATTGTAATATATTATAAAATGTAATTTATTCCTGCAATTCAAAGCTGAATTTTCAGCATCATTACTCCAGTCTTCAGTGTCATATGATCCTTCAGAAATCATTCTAATATGCTGATTTGCTGCTCAAGAAACATTTCTTATTATTATCAACTTATTATTAACTTAATGTGATTATTGGACCATTTCCTCTCGAAATGAATGAACGTCTAGGTTTTATAAGCCCTATTTCTGTCCGCAGGGACTGTTTGGTGACTAATGATGGGAATACCTCTTGGTGTAGTTCGAAGGTCTGGGAGGACAACTGGACTCTGGTGGCTCGAAATACTCTTGGAACAGTTCGGCTTACTGACTCCGCCCAACTCACTGACCGCGGTACCACATTTCAATACGTTCTCCTTTTAATTGAGTATATCAACATTATAAATAGAGTCAGAGTGACTGTGTCTTAATGTTCTTATGAGTGAGAACTTTTCTCTGACGGTTTTGTCTCTCTTCCAGTACATCTGTTGGCTCCAGCAAATGTGACAGCGGTCAAAGTCAAGGCGTGGAACGCCACACTGCAGTGGAGTTGGCCTGTGGCGGCGTATAAAAAGCTGGAGATGGTCTGCCAGCTGCAGCTCATCGGCCATGAACTTTCCAGAACAGTAAGTTCACTGCTCAGCTTTCAGCTCCCAGAACCCTGCATGCTTTTTGTTTGGTCTTGGAGTTAAAGGGGTAGTTCACCCAAAAAATAAAATTTTGACATCATTTACTCAAGAAAACACCAACTTTTATTTTGAGAAAATTAAGACAAAACAAAAATGCAAGGTGCATAATGCTTATCCTCAAAAAATGCAATAAAACACCATAAAAGTAGTCTGTTTAACTTTTGTACAAGTTGTCTAAAGTCGTATAATAGCTTTGTACATTTTAATCATTCGCTGAAAATCTTCCCCTCAGCCATAGCTCTCAAATTTAATTTGCACAAGTGCATTTTTTTTAATGAACAATTGTCAGTGAATAATGATTTAATTTCAGTTTGTTCCTCACATAAACCTATTGTACGGCTTCAGGAAATGTTTGTGGTGCGTATTGTTATCGTCAGGGCTTGACATTAGCTTTTTTGCTCACCAGCTCTGTGACTGGTGGTTTTCCAAAGTTACTAGCCACTCAGCATTTTCACTGGCCACAATTTTGACATTAATACAATGGGGAAAAACTGCCATATAGATATTTTTGATATTATCTCATAATTTGGCAGCAGGTATATTAGGCTGCTGTCACTTTAAGACCTGACGCATGGATCCATTGTACTGTTACACATGCGTTTTCTTTCTCAACTGTTTACATTCATTTAAAACACTGTTTACGTGAATACTCGGCAGGAGCAGCATTTTGACTTTTTTTGTTGTTGTTTTTTGTATTTGACTGTTTGAAAAAGAACTCAATTTAGTTCTGAGAGGCGGCTTTATGTGCACATAACGAAAAACGAGTGAGTGAGGGGAGGCGGGTTTGTGTGTCAACTCGCTGTCTGAGAGATGGGAGAGAGAAAGAAAGCGCAGCTGGTATCATGTATCTATTCTGAGGAAAATGAGTATTGGAAGCGTTTCAGATATTCAAACTTTTCACCTTTCTGTGGCAACTCACCTTTTTGAGATCAAAATAGTTCACCTATGGGATTTGCATAGATCCATTTGCATGGGGGGGAATAAATAAAGAAATAAAGAACTGGTTTCAGAAAGTACTGTACAGTGCTTCCTTTAGTCTTTACTTTAAAACTGTCTATAAAGGGTAATATTTTATGTATTTGAGGTCTGAGATGTGGGAACTGTGAAGAGAGAGAGGGTAAGAGAGAACAGTTTGCAGTTCAGCTCAGTATTGCCGTCTAATCAGCCCATATTGCCTTAAATAGCCTGCATAGCACTTCATCTTTGATAACATGAGATTTTGACCAAATGTATAAATTTTTTTTTTTTTTTTTTTTTTTTTCTGTGAAAAATTAGTTTTGGACATATAAGGTAATAAAAAATAAATAAAAAAATCCCTTAAAGTAACTACAAATGAACATGTAAAGCAGATATCATAAAGCAAAAAAAAAAATCTGTGCGGAGCATGCCCCCGCCCCACGCAATGTTCTCACCTTTTTTACCCCTTACCTGTTTGCATCCCTGAATATTTCATTGTAATCGAAAAATCTATATTTTTGACAACACTACGTTGCACTTAGTTTATTATTTCAGGTACCTTTTTAAAAGACTACAACTGAAAAATGTAAATATTAAAAATGTCAACCCTCCAAAGTAGCTAGTAGGAGTGACTGCATTTTACTCCGCTGCTCAAATCCACCCGCTTTTGGTGGGCTGGCGGGTGTTAATGTCAAGCTCTGGTTATTGTTATTCATGCTTTTCAATATGCTCTGCAAAATATTGAAAACAAAATTGTGTTTGAAAGAAGACTGTACAAGTTTAAAATGATATGATGGTGGAATAAATGACGAGTTACTTTTCCTTTTATTGCAATGTTTTCTTCATTCTTTTTTTAATCCTGTTTTTGATGCATCATTTGTATTTATTTTTGATGCACACTTTAAACTATTAGCAATGATGTTTTGTAAATCAGTTTATCCAATCAAAATGGTTATTTAACCTATTCCATGTAGGTCTGTTACATAATATTTAAAAATGGCTACTGATTTCTAACCGATGTGCTGATATTTCTCTGTGTGTCTTTAGCGTAACTACAGTGAAACAGGTCTGACATCTGTGATGCTGGAGGGCTTGTGGCCAGATGTGGACTTCACTGTGACTGTGCGATGCGGGTCTAAGCATGGTTTCTGGAAGTGGGGGGATGAGAGCGCCCCCTACAGGATCCACACAAAAATGGACCGTGAGTGATTAAAATAACTTGCAGGAAATTAATAATAAATCTAAAATGATTTAGTCTACTTTGTCTGTTACTTAGTCACCACATATGACAGGTCAGATGTATTATGTTCAATCACGCACATGCTCTTAAACACTGTGTCATTTCTTAATTGTTTACCCTGATTTCTACATCATTTCCTGTTATTTTTATGTTTATTATTTATTAAGATATATCAGGTTTCTAAAGATCTATAACAAAGTCTGTGCATTTTCAGGTCCTGATGCTCTTGATGTCTGGGTCTGGATGAACAGCAGTAACACAGGACTTGTTCTTTGGAAAGTAGGAACAACCATTGTTTTACATTTGCCATAATCTAGAATATGAAACACAGCTTATGTCATAAAACTGAATGACATTTTATTGTTTTAAGTAAACATGGTGCAATCTGCCTCTTTTCATTCAGCCGCTGTCTGTGAGAAAAAGTCACGGTGCATTAGTCGGCTACAAGGTTTCTCAGAGCTCAGCAGAGGAAGATGGGTGGACGACAGTTTCTCTTCCTCCTGAGAGATTTAACTATCCCATCATCCTTAACAACAGCAGTGACATCACCGTTGCCGTGGCAGCACAAAACCCAGCTGGTCTCTCTCAGCCTTCCACTGTGACCACACCAGCATACAGAGCAGGTAGATTGAGTATGGGACATTTCCTCAGCTACCAGACTGCTAAAGTGTTTTGTGCATCATATTTGAGTTTACCATATATATATATATATATATATATATATATATATATAAATTATATATCAGTGAACATGGCTACTTTGACATTAAAACTATTTCAGTCTATTCTGTGTGATTTCTGATTGATCAGAATTGTTGAAACTCAGTAGATTAGAAAAAAAGACCTTCTTTATGGCTATTTTATGTAAAAATTGCATTCAAATAACTAAACTTCAGATTACGGAGCCCCAGCACATAATAATAATAATAATATGTTTTATTTATATAGCGCCTTTAAAGAACCCAAGGACGCTGTACATAATGTTGATAGATAACATGAATACAAATATACACATGACATGTCAAGAAAATATATATATTATATTGTGACCACAAATTAAGAATTAATTCTCTCATTTTAGTAAATCATGGCAATTTCCTAAATTGTTCACTTGTTTTAGCTAAATCATGGCCTTTTAAGAATTCGTTCCCAGGATTTAAGTAAATCATGCGCACAATATAATAATTCATTCCCTCGTTTTAGTACATTGTGGCCTTGTTGAACTAATTCATTCCCTCATTTTGATTTAACTAAAACAAGAGAACAAATAATTACAACGTGGCCATGATTTAGTAAATCAAGAATATGAATTATTATATTGTGCTCACGATTTACTTAAAATGAGGGAATAAAACATTCTGACGTATTAATAAGTCGTGGGAATGAATTGTTAATTCATGGCCAAGAAATATTTTTTTCCTGAATGTCATGTCCAGGGCTCCGTATCAAATTAATTCTAAGTAATTAAGTTTTTTCGAGTCGCACTTTGGCACTCAATGCTATGTATTGCAATTAACTGTTTTAATCCGTTGACAGTTATAATAAACAAAAAGACAGACTAGTGTTAAACTACATGTGTTTTGTATTTGGTCATTTTTCCTGTAGATTCCCCGCTGTCTGCGTCTAAACTGCTTGGCACAAATGGAACATTTAACCTCTCCTGGCAGCCAAATGCCAGTGCAAGCAGAGGGTATGTGGTGGAGTGGGTCCCGACCAGCTGCAGTGGGCTGTGCCCTGTTAACTGGGAGAAAGTTCCAGAAAAAGAAAGCAGCTTCACTGTGAAGCCAGGTGGGTCCTTTAAATTCATCTACAAGTGACTTATCTATTGGAATTTTTTTTTAAATTTCCTGTTCTTTTATTAAAAACCCTAAAAGTATTTGGTCACATAAAAATGTCTGAATTCCATTGCATTAGATAATAAAATACCAAACCATCTGTTCTCTAATGCTGTAAGATCTTTTCTCTTCACTGACTCAATGTCTTTGAATCAGCTGGTGTTTTTGGTGATTTTTAGTGGATGTATGAAGTTCCTCTCAAGTTCACACAGGTGTCTGAGCAGAGGAACCACAGGTTTAGTGCTCATAACATTAATGTCCCCTAGTATGTTTTTTTTTCTTTTTCAGATATTACCTTTCATGTAGTGTGTAAAAGGTCTGCAGATAAGTTATTGTCTTCCAAAAGAAAGAAACAATTCTGAACAGCCTGAAATGAGTCGTTAGTAATTCCAGCCTTACTTCCTGCTCAAACCCATGTAGGTTTGTAACAAATTTGCATAATGGCCACTAGGGCTGCACGATTTATCGCACAATACGAAAAATAACATTGAACTTAAACGCGATTATCGTTTAAACGTGATTCTTAGTGCGATTATGAAATCGCAAAGGCTGCGATTTATTTATTTATTTTTTTTTATGCACAGCTTGTCAATGAACTATGGCTCCAAATGCTAATCCATCTGAAAGCATTTCGAGTTTGAATCGCTTATAATGTACATTTGAAAAAGCAACACGCGTCAAACATCTTTCCAGACATGAGAAGCATTTATTAACATCTTGTCCAACAAAAGACAACATTTAATAACATGTTTTTACTCCAAACTCACTTAATAACGACAGTTGAGCATCCTTCTGTGAAATGATGTGGCTTCTTACACAGAATAAGGCAGTCATGTGTTTATTAGTCATGTTTAATCAATCAAAACGTTTTAATCTTCTGTTTATTCAGTTTCAGTGATATGACGCGTGTTATCTACTTCTGCGGCAGGGCATATTTGGAGTTTCTGCACAAGAGCGCCCACTGGCGTCGATACAGTTCGTATCACTGTTTACAAGTGCTGAGTAAGCCTCTGGAGCTGAAATTCATGTATGGTAATGGGCGTTTAGTTTCGTTTAGACACGCACTGTAGACCAATCACAACAGACTGGGCCATCTGACCAATCAGAGCAGAGCAGGCTCTCAGAAAGGAGGGGTTCAGAGTGACTGAATCCTTTATCGAACTGTTTCAGACACTGTGGGAAAAGAGGTGATGCTGCTGCAATGAATATTATGAGAAAAGGGTTCTTTGTCCTTGAATGCATGTGAATCTATTGTAGGAGACTCCAAAACAAAATTGCAATACTTTAAATTAGCATAATAATAACTACTGTAACTGTTCCACTAAGCACAGTTACACAAGTACTTAATTTAAAAACCTAACAAACATCTTTTTGTCAAATGTTTTGATTGAAAAATGTCCTTGTGCTGTCTTTCTTCAACATACATGACAGTTGGTTTGATATTTTGTTATTTCCGATGCAATGGCAATGAATTTCTTCATGCTTTGTTTACACCACAACTGAATGTTTTTTCCATGCGCCTTGTTGATTGATCAGTCTCTGCTGATTTCAGACTCTCTGGAGGAAGGAGTGAGGTACACCATATCCGTGTATGTTCTCTCAACCGGCGCTGCAACGCTTCTGCAGAGATGGCAGGGATACTCACAGGAAATGAGTAAGAGAACCACTGCTGTTCGCCGCTAATAAGGCGCTTTCACACATACAGCCTTTGCTGTAAATTCGACAACATTTTTCCACTTAGAAGTCCTGCAAGACTTGTTGATAAAATGCTGGCAAGTCATTAATCATTTTGTGGAGGCATGTGAATGAGAGCATTATGTAAATGATATAAAACGCAGACATCCAATACTTGCGTGAATAACATATTTACGCCTTTACTGGAAACGTTAATTCACCAATTTTATGGGAAGTTTGTGTGAAATGGCTTTTGACTTTTTTTACTGAGGCAAAATTGGCATCTGGTCATTTTTTTGGTTAACCACTGGTTTAAATAACCCATGAAACGGTTAGACAAACACAGGTTTACCTTCAGGAAGGTGGGGCAGGACATATAAAAGAGCCCATGGCTTTACGTTTTGTTGCTTACTAATATCTGAAAAACAGTTACACAAAATAATTTTGGCTTCTTTCGTTTGATCTTCTGTAGTTCCTGCACAGTCAGTTGATTTATCAGCCAATCAAACTGGCTCGGATGTGCTGTTGTCTTGGAAAGCCACCGCGATGGAACACCAACGAGGATTCATACGTGGATACACCATCTACCTGGCAAATGCTGCACGTCTGGATCTTGTTGGTAAGCACTTTCACACATTTGTGAGTAGAAAAAACATCTGCTGATAAGAACAGAAATGCTTTATTATTGCATTTTAGTACAAGCAAAATGACTAACTGATCAATGAATCCACGTCTGAAATGACGTCTGTACCGTTCGGTTTGGGACGAATACATGTACCGTTACACCCCTAGTTTTAATGCATTATACTTTCTAAAGTTTTAACAATGAATAGATAAGTATTACATAGTGTATTATAACTGTGGTTACAATTATTCATGAGACCATTTAAATTACTTTATAATGCATTATATAGTAAAGTGTTACTAAAACTTTTATCTTTTGTTATATATTTTAATACTTGTCTCTTGTGGTTGTTTTCCAAGCTAACATCACTGATCCTGAGGTGCGGTCATACAGGGTGAAGGGTTTGTCTCTGAGCTCGTATAAGTTCATAGTGAAGGCCTACACTTCAGCTGGGGAAGACATGGGGACGACTGTTACCATTAAAATTGAGATGGACAGTAAGACATTGTGATGCTAATTCAGAGATTCTGCCATTGATCTGTAGTGGTTACTATCAATGTCAACATTTGTTTTTATTTTTTAACTGCTTGAATAGAACTACTAGTAAATTCTCATATTGCAGATAACATATTAGATTATGTCTTTCTCCTAAACTTCTCCTTTTCTCTGTTCATCCAGCAGCCGACATGTTGTTTGTTGGGATTCTTGTGCCGTTGGCAGCCATGTTCTGCTGTCTCATCCTCATCAGCATCTGCTGCTACAAGAAGAGAGAGTGGTAGGACTTTATTAAAGTGTTTTTAATAAGTTAAATAATTTAAAAAGCCACTTAATCAAATCCTTTTGACCTACAGTAAATGGCTTAAAGTATGTGTGCTACAACAGACAGTGTTCTTTCAGTCTTACTGATCAATCAGTGTTATTTTGTTATTGTTAATATACTAAAATAGTGCATATGAATGTTTGGATTAGTTTTTATTCTTATATTTTCAAATCATTTAAATTTTAGTCAGTTTTAGTAATTTTGTTGTGTTTTTAATGAAAACAACACTGATGTAAAACAGTTATTAAAGTGTTTTCTTGATGGTTTTGTATTATTTAATTAATTCCAGGGTAAAGAAAGCTTTCTATCCTGAAATTCCTGGACCGAAAGTACCTGGAGACTGGTCGTCCCCACAGGTAAAACCTTTAATGGTGATACGATGCCTTGAAAAATATTGATATTTGATACCATTTTCGATACTACGGGGAAAACTGCCATATATACCACCATACAGATTTGTTATTATTTCTTAATTTTTTGATCATTTCAGTCATTTTGTTGTAATAGCTTACACACAGCCCAGGGAGGCTTTATTTGAATCGTTGAATTACATTTTCAAAAAAAAAAAAAAAAAAAGACAAGTAAACAGTCATATAATAAACGAATGGCAAGTAAACAGTAATAAAATAAGAGCAAATAAATTGCAAACGATAGCACAAATAAATACAATAGAATAAAGACACAAATGAAATAAACATGGCTTTAAGTTTTTCAGGTGGGTCTAACAGTAGTGTTTAGGTCAGAAATACTACAGAAATGAAAGTAATCAAATGTAAAATAACACTGGATAGTTTTCATTTTAACAGATTAATGCTTACAATTAGGCCCTGTGTCCACCAAAGCATTTTTTTCCCGTGGCTAGTGTATTTTTCCAATTGTTTTCAATGGGAGCGTCGTGTTTTTAAAACAGCAGGAGCGTATTGAGGCGCTGAGCATCTATTTCACGCTGAAGTGCTGAGCGCTCGCCGTTTTTTACCGGTCGCCGAGAGTTAAAGAATGTTCAACTTTGGGTAAAATGCAGCGCTCATCATTGTCACTTTGTACCCAGCCGTCCAATCACAGTGGAGGAGGGACAGGACAAATACAACACCGACCAACCACCACATTCTGCTTGTACATTGTCAACAGATAACAACAAGAAGCATAATAACGGAACAAAATCATTCAAAACAAGAGCCAAAGCAAATACTTTAAATTGTATTGACATTTTTATATAGAAACAGTACAGAAACAAACTATATGTGAATAACACCCCCCATGAATATTCTGTATCATGGCAAGGGAAGCACTGCTGAAGCGCTCTTAAGCACCCACAGGTGGTGGACACACAGCTTTTAAGTTAAAGTTATTCAGTCAAGAGCAGCGAGTGATTTTCTCTTTGTCTTTTGTTTTTTGATTAACATGACAGACGGCAGCAGGTTTATTAGGCTGCTGTCACTTTAAGAGCTGCACGGATCCAATATACTTTTACACAACAACTGTTAACAGACTGTATTTACATGAATACTTGGCAAGAAGGACATTTTGACATAATTTTGTGGGTATTTGACTGTTTAAGCACATTAAGCCACGAAAAAGAAGTCAATTTGGCACTCGCTAGCTGTTTGAGAGCCGGCTTTATGAGAACAACACTTAAAAAAGATCTGTGGTTTGTGTGCTTTTGATGTGAGCGCAAACACTGCTGGAATTACTAAAATTATGCGCAATACAAGCACTATTCAACCAAAGCGAATGAGATGAGTTAGAGGAGGCGGGTGTGTGTCAATTCACCGTCGGAGAGAAAAGAGAGTGAGAACGCACAGCTGGTATTGATGTATCGATACGACATAAGAGGAGTATTGGAACTGTTTCAGATATTTCAGTATCGATACATATCGAAATATCGATATTTTTTGACAACACTAATTACTATTAATAACTTTGTGCTACAAACATGAATGATTCCTCAAATTGCATTTCTGTTGTTTGTGTTTAGGGTCCTCTGGATGTGAAGCCCTCTCCTCACAGTCTGGTCCACATTGTGGAGAGTCCAGAGTGGGATTTCTGTAAGAAGGGTCTGGTCCCGGTACCAGAGGAAGAGGAGGAGTTTGAGAATGACAACATCGAGGTAGACACAGACTCCGATGAACCGGCCCTCCTGAGATATTACAATCAGGTTGTCGGTGACGGCTCCCACAGTAACCACGTTTCAGACTCCTCCGGTTCCTCAACCGCCTCAGTGGGCTCCACACAGACTGAAATCACCTACGCGGGCATCCAGAGCCCAACCTCTTCACAGGGGGCGTCTGGCGGCGGAGGTTACAGGCCTCAAATGCAGTCCGCCGTGGATCCAGCCGAGCCGCAAGATGAATTCGATGCTGACTTCCAAGACGATGGCTTGAATACAGGCTATAAACCTCAGTGTTCCTGGCAGCTGGATTCTCCAGAGGCGGAAAACTTTAGTGGTTCCCTTGGCAGCCCTACGTCGGTCACATCATCCCAGTTCCTTATTCCAGAATCCTCTGAGGAGAAACCACAGTCTTCCAGCACCTGGTTCCACAGTTTTCTCTCCGGAAAATCCTGAGAACGCACTACTTCACATATGTTTTCACGTTAGTTTGTGCCATTCACCTTTTATGAGGATGTTTTCGGTTCATTTTAGGCTTTGTGCCCTTACTGGAAATCGATCACAATTGCATAATCAACATCACTACTGTTTCTCAAGGACTTGTGTTACTGGCCAGAGAGGTGAAGTACTACTGAAGAGCTGAAGGTGGCCGTATCTTCTTCTGCTCGCTCGGAGCATAATGACGTTTACCCCTAGGAACGCCACTTTTGTTCATACAACAGTGTTCGTGCCTCTTTCTGCAGCGTTTTTGTAGTGATCGCAGTAAATCTACACCCTTATGGCAATATATTGTGCCCAACATTTCACTGCTCTTTTTTCATTCTTAATTTAACGGTTTTGTAGCAGTCAAATGTAGGAGATCCTGTAAAACATGCTGATTTGCATTTCAGAAGATCAAAACCAATGCATTGAGGGTTTGTACTCAAAGTCTGCGCCATTTTCAGGTGATTTTAAAAATTATTATGTAGCCTCAAGCAACTTTTTCTCCAGTCTCGGTGTAAATGTAAACGGATACGTTCACGTTGAATAAGCTGACAGAACAAAAGGAAAAGCAGAATGGGGAAACGTGCATCTCGGGTTTTGCTTAAACCCTTTATGACATTTCCCTGTTTAAGAAACACAGTTGTTGAAGTGTTGACATGATCTTTCGTTTCCGGCTTCATCTGTGTAAAATGAATGTAAACACACTCAGTGTTACTTAAGGATGTTATGCAGCTAGTTTTGTGTATTTTTGTTTAGAGGTTGATGCTCAATCAGTATCATATTGAAACATACATTCGGCTAGGGCTTCACAATTCGGAGAGGGGTGGGTTAAAGAAAAATTGTGATTGCGATTTTTAAAATGTGATTTAAAAAAAAAAAATCCAGATTTGCTGTGCTTGTTTGTAGGGCTGCACAATTTGGCCATACATTTTGTAATTGTATAGCAATGTGACTAATAATAGTATTCGTTTTATTGAATAATAATAATAATAAATAATAACTATTATTATTACTGCTACTACTAATACTACTAAATAAAATAAGAAATTTTACTATTGTAATATTTCACGGTAAAATAAAAACATCAATTAAGATTATAATAATTTTAGAATTGTTTTATTTTAGAGTACAACTGTAAAATTACAATACTAATAGTTATGGCTGTCTTAAGTTCTTTATTTTCAAACTTTAAACCAACAACCTTTTATTTTGGTGGAAAACCACATGGTCAGCCTTTGCAATTTGATAATCACACTAGGCCATATTTGGTTTACTTTCGATTAATATTGCAGCCCTATTCTCTAAAAATGGTCTAACATGGCTGTTGGTCTAATAATCCAGATTGCAGGATATAGTCCGTGTTTTCTAGTCTTTTCATTTTTGCTTTCCAAAGGTCAGTAACATTTTAAATTGGCATTATCCGTACAATATGTGAAGCACCCTTTCAGTTTTATGAATGCGTCTTTGTATTTCACACCTAAAAGTCCTTGAATATGGGACTCTCTTCAACTCTCACACATGCATAGCACCACCCAGTATAAACTCAACTAAGTGTTATCGTATGTCTAGTCCTAGATGCGTCTGTCCAGGATGCTTGTATGTGTACCCCTGCTTGTTTCCATAGTTTATCATGGGGTTTTAAATGACCACAGTGCCTCGGGAGCTTAGTTATATTATATCCAAAGAACAGCACCTTCTCTCAGAGCAGTTTCCCCATCATTAGGATGGACCACAGGGTAAATCACTTCAACTGGCCTTACCGACATCAGAGGAACCTGTTATTCTAACATACAGATATATGGGAGCTATGTGTTTAACGTTACTGTGAAGGCCTTTTCCTGAGCACTGTGCATATCGCTAGTCCTCCAAATTCTTGTGCAGCAGTCAGAACAACAGATACGTCGCTTTAGGACAACATGATGTCGCTACACTGAGCCTGAATGGTAAAAGTCGACATGAAATCAAAAGCGACCCTGTTTACTTTATTAATACACATTCCTGTGTGCTGTTGTGACTTTTTTTTTTTTTCAAATTTTAATAAGGTTGCTCCACCTCTGAAACTAACCTGTTCTTGTTAAACAATAGTTTAATTCATGTCTGGTTCTATTCTTCCATGAAATACCCACTTTCACCATCTAATCGATGTCTGATAGATAAAATCAAGCCCCACCTTACATTTTTTTGCATGTTGAATATCTTGTTTTCCTCTGGGACATCATAGAATGGAAGTAAAATGGGTTGCGATGCAATTTCTTGTCGACTTTGAAGAGCATCAGATAGCAGTCATTACACTCCTAATGTGGCATGTGATTGAAAGGGCATTAGATGAACGTCATTAGGAGAAAGATTATGAAATATTATGGGATAGGTCAGCATCTACTGTTGCTCAAGCTTTAAACACTACTGTGAAAGATTTTATGTTGGAATAAGTAGTTACTAATATGTCATTTTTGCAGTTCTACGTAGATATCTTTTAAAGAAGCCTACTAATGTTTATTTTTTTATTTGCTTGTATGAATGTGAAATGCACAAATGTCATTATCTATGTAATGTTTTTTTTAAACTGTTATAGAATATGCATAGAAAGCCTTAGTTGTGGATTTTATAGCCCAGATGAGCTTTATTAGTGTGTCATTAAATGATCTAATGATAAATATGCTGTCAAAATCATCTCAAAGGCTACACTACAGGGAGAAAGTGAGAGAAATCTGATATATATCAGATTTGAGCAACTTCGATATGTGATCAAGATGAGATCACAATGGGATGTCACTACAAGCATGAGGCGTTAATGTAAATATCATGTTAACACTAATGTAAATAAGCTTTTCTCTTGAGCATGAACATCATCACATTGGGAATATTGTACCAATTAATATTTACTAATTAATATTACAATGTTGTTGCCTTTGCATGCATGACCGATTCCACATTCAGTGTTCAGAGAGGGGAAAGATAAACTTTGAATGAGAAATATGGAATAATATCATTAGAAACACTATATAAGTGTGTGTAAACACGTACTTGTAAGAAAAAATAAGGTTGTATCCAGACGTCTGAGCTCTTTATACTCTGCTAATACACTAATATTGTGCACTCTGTATTATTATAGACAATAAATCCAGATAAACCACACTGTTTTTCTGTGATTATTTTCCTTTGGACGTTGCATTGCATGTTTTTGTTTCTGTAATAGCATTGAGAAAGCTGTGTGCAGGAAAATGCAGTAATATTTTGCTTTGTCAGTAAATCCCCTGGTGATATTTTCTCCATTTTACCCTTATTCCAGTCTGAAATGGGCCTGATCGTCATTATGTGCAGAATGCTTTTGTTTTCTCCAGACAGGATGGCAGCAGTGCTCGTAAAAAGAAGGAAGACATTCAGAGGAACATCTGATGTAGGTCAGTTGTCCTCATTTTCACCTCTATAAACCCACCACAACTTTCAGCCTTCTCTTGTTTTATTGGTGCTCTGACATGCATCAGTTCTGTCCTTGTATTATATATATATATATATATATATATATATATATATATATATATTATATATGGATATGATGGACTTTCTCCTTTACAAATAAAACACACAATTTAATATTTCCGTTGCTGTGATTGTAAAATTTAAAAGATAATTGATGCATTTTCAAACAAGCAGCAATAAGAGCTATATAACTTTTTGAAAATACAGATATTTTTATTCATGTTCATTATTTAATAATTAAATAAAATAAGTCTTTTAGAAATGTGTACAAGATTATCTGAGATCATCATTTGGAGACAAAGCTAAAGGATCGCAACTGAAATAATTTTAAGAATCAAATTAATTGTTTAACAATTTATTTTTACAGAATTTTCAAATGGATATTCAGTTGATTTTTAGAAATATTAATAAAAAGTTACATGTATGTATGTAATATATATATATATATATATATATATATATATATATATACTGTATACTGTATGTACAATTTATTATTACTATTATTATTATTATTATTAACAGAACTTTGCGACACATATAGTGGTGAATGAGAGACTACATTAAGTATATTTTTTGTGTTTTCATTTGCTCAAATAGCAAAAGAAGAACTCCACAATAGTGTTTTCACAACTTTCAAAAAGACGGAAAAAATAGAGAGCGACTGATAACGGTAATTTTATGCAAATGTAATAATAATACTAAATATAGTGTTATAAATGTACATACATTTTTTTTTTTTTTTTTTTAATGAATATATATATATATATATATATATATATATATATATATATATATATATATATATATATATATATATATATATATATATATATATATATATAAAACTTAAACCCTTATCCGTTAAAAAACCGTCTGTGAAAAGGGTCTATTTAGGTCACAAGGCACATCCACTCTGATATGAATCCCATTCAGGGAGTTTTAGTTGGACCTTTGTGCTCAGCCAGTTTGGTTACTGTGGCAACACCACGCCAAAACGAGACACTCCCCAAAACAATGTCATCCATAAACTACACAGATGCCTAGATTATCCTTACATCTTAGTATATATAAACATTATTGAATTTCCTTCAGAAAATTAAGCGTTCAGAATGTCTGACATAATCTGTCAGTGGCTGAATTCAGAGCTCCGGCTGTCAAAAGTCGTTGGTAAGTTACGAAATAGCCGTTAGCAAACGAGTTAACGAGCACGATCCTTCGATAAACGTATGTATTTATACCTAAATTTAACAGCTAATCTATCAGTAATAATTTTGCCTCTTTTTTTTTTTTTCTTCTGAATGACTTATGAATCTATTGCAGAGCCGTATTCCTTCGCCAGGGATTTTGCCAACGGTTATTTGATAGGAGAGATCCTGTACAGATATGAGCTGCAGGGCGACTTTCACCTGTTCTCCAAACAAAGGTATAGATGGATAGACATACATATTTTTATGTTTGTATTTTATATACATTTTTAATATCTGTCCATTAAAAAACCGGATCGGTGAATGAATAGATATAGATGGATAGACAGTTGGATGGATGGATGGATGGATAGATAGGTAAAACAGGTATAGATGACTGGATGGATGGATTGATTTGTTGAATCGGTAAACGTATAGAAATATAGATACGTTATTGTTATTATTATTATTATTAATAAATATATATTTTTATATGTATTCATCCTTTTATGGATAGATGCTCATACCATATAACATGACCTATAAAAGCAATAGGCTATATTGATGAATATATTATTATTATTATTATAGATGGACGGGTGGTGGCCTAGATAGATAGATAGATATATACAGTAGATAGATAGACAAACAGATAGATAGATAGACAAACGGATAGATAATGTAAAAATTATATTTTGTGTTTGGGGTGAAGTGTGGCGTTTTTGTAAGATTCATCCAGACAGATACTTCCATGAAGGAAATTATATTTTAATGTTATATGTGTTTGTAACAGCCATTGATAAAATGTCTTAATTATCAGTATTTGTGTTATTCCTCAGCACGGCGAATGCAAAGCTGAATAACTTCACTCGTATTGAGCCCACGCTGCAGCTGCTAGGTGTGCCCTTTGACCTGGCCATGGCCAAAGCGGTGATGCAGGGCAGACAGGGGGCGGCCACACATCTGCTCTACCAGCTCTACATCCTGCTGCAGAAGAAGAAGAAATCAGGCCTCACTGCCACAGCCATGGAGGTCATGCAGCCTGCGGCCACGGCCCGTCTACACCGCATTGAGAACAGCATCTATACTGAGGTGATCCATTAGTATAGGGTCAAATAAATTCATTTCTTTCCTCCTCCTCTCTCAGAGGTGGTTATAATGTTCTGGTTATTTGGCAAGTTGGGATAACTTATTGCCTGGAAGTATATTAAACGATTACTTCACTTCAGAATTCAAATTCATAATTTACTCACCCCCATGTTATCCAAGATGTTTATGTCTTTCTTTCTTCAGTTGAAAAGAAATTTTTGAGGAAAACATTCCAGGATTTTTCTCCATATAGTGGACTTCCCTGGGGTTCAATGGGTTGAAGGTCCAAATTGCAGTTTCAGTGCAGCTTCAAAGGGCTCTACATGATCCCAGACGAGGAATAAGAGTCTTATCTAGTGAAAACAATCTGTCATTTTCTAAAAAAAAAAAAAAAAAATTATATACTTTTTAACCACAAATGCTCGTCTTGCACTGCTCTGCGATGCGCTACTCATTACGTAATCACGTTGGAAAGGTCACGCGTGACGTAGGTGAAAGTACCAATCCAGTGTCTACAAAGTGAACGTGCAAAGACTAAGTTAGATGGCCTTTACAAAAAATAAGCTAAAACAATGAATGAGCGTGACCTTTCCAACATGATTATGTAATGCGTGGCGCATCGCAGAGCTAGTGCAAGATGAGCATTTGTGGTTAAAAGGTGTATAAACTTGTATTTTTTTTATTTTTTTAGAAAATGACAGTTTGATTGTTTCGCTAGAAAATACTTTTATTCCTCGTCTGGGATCATGTAGAGCCCTTTGAAGCTGCACTGAAACTGCAATTTGGACCTTCAATCCGTTGAACCCTGTTGAAGTCCACTATATGGAGAAAAATGTTTTTCTGAAAAACCCTAATTTCTTTTCAACTGAAGAAAGAAAGAAATAATCATTTTGGATGACATGGGGGTTAGTTAGTTTCATGTTTTGATTAGCTTCACCAATACTGCAATCTTGGGACCAAAGAAAAGAGTCTCATTTCAGGCTGTTTGTCTCACAGCGCTTGAAGACGGTGGTAAAGCGTGAGGCGGATCTGAAGATGCAGAAGATCGCAAAACGCTTCCATAAAAGAGGGCAGGAAATGTACAACCGCTCGGTCATGACTGAACTCCTGAAGGAAGAGGACCGGCTCAAAAGGCAGGAGGAGAGGAGGCTGAGGGACATTGAAAAGGTCTGCTTCTCTAGAGCTAAACCACAGCTAACGTTTCCCTGCGATAAATATATAATCTTTAACTTTTATTTATTCACTAGCATCAAACAGGCATGAACCTTGCATGTTAAAACAGTTCTGTTTCCCCCACTGAATTTTCATGAATGTGTTTTACTGTGAATCAGCATTTAATAGTGTTGACTGAGATTGACAATATGATTTGTTGTTTGTCAGCACCGGCAGGCACGCAGAAAACAGAATGAGATCATGATTCAAATTCAGTCAGCTGTAGTCCAGATCCCAAAGCCTCCACACACTCGCACATCAAGAGCTTCCGAGAAACACCATCAGTTTCGGAAAAAGCAAGAGGCTCAGGTGAACAACACTTTTGACATCTTTTTCATGATAATAATGCACATTTAGCCCCATAAGTACTCATTATTGGAATATAGTATAGCAGTGATGTTATTGTTAAAACTAATAACTAAACTAAAACTAAACTAATAACTAACTAAATAAAAAATTGGGAAACACTTTACACTAAGGTTTCATTAATTAACATGAACTAACAATGAACAATACATCTACAGCATTTATTAATCTTAGTTAATGTTAATTTCAGCATTTACTAATACTTTATTAAAATAATAAGATGTATTTGTTAACATTAGTTAAAGCACTGTGAACTAACATGAAAAAACAGTGAAGAACTGTATTTTTATTAACTAATATTAACGAAGATTTAATAAATACTGTAACAAATGTACTGTATTGCTCATTGTTAGTTCATGTTAGTTAATACATGAAATAATGTTAACGAATGAGGCCTTATTGTAAAGTGTTACCAAAAAATGTTTTCAGTAATTGAAATAAAGCTGAAATAAAATAAAATATGAATATTAGATCAAACAAATTAAAAAACTTCTTTTAGTAAGTTGCTGAAAGGCAACATTTCTAATTTTTAAGTTTAAGAATTACTAAAACTAAAACATAAAAAAGATGAATGTAAATATAAAAAAACACAACTTCTAAAATGAAAACTGAAAATATAAAAATAAAAGTTTAATATATGTAAGTATAAATAATACTAAAATAACCTTGCAGCACAGCACTATGATGCATAAATACTGTATATCTTTTTTTGAATTACAGTAATGAGAATTACTGCACCATAAGATGATTTCTTGTTTCTTTTTGATTTTGAAATTAAAAATGACACACATGTTGTGACAAGAAAACAGTCTTTTTTTGGAAGAAAAACGGTCCATATGGAAAAACATTACGAATTGTCAAAGGTTGTTTTGACAGGATTTGATTGTGTGATTGTGACCCTTTAAGATGAAGTATGATTTTCAGCATGTTCATCGTGAGATAGAACAATTTGAGAAGTACCAGAAGAAGATTTCTCCTGCTGGCGGTGAAGCCTTACTCTACAGGTATGTTTGCATAATGCTGAGAATTTAGGAATACAAACCAAAAAACCACACAGAAGCTACAGGCAGCAGGCTGACATACCGTTCACATTTCCTTCACTGACCATCTAAGTCTTATTGCACACAAAACTGGAAAATATTTTCTTCATTAGGTGAGCTCTGGGATGTAACATGTAACTTTACCTGGATTTACAGTGGTCGTGTGACCCAGCCTATGAGTACAGGCGACAAAGAACAGTGGAACAAGGAGTATATCGAGAACATCCGTCAGCGCCTGGAGGAAGACTCTACTGCCCGGGAACAGAGAGAGATGCGGAGACGACGTGCGCTGATGGAACAACTCCAAGCCCATGAGGCTCAGCAGGTGACCGCTTATTTCAACCTTATAAAGACTACTGCATCATATTTGCTACGCACATTTCTAAGGCTTCTAAATTATCAACATGATCAAAGCTTTGCTGGAAAAGCTGTTGAACACAATCTACTACATGCCTTCTGTCATCTGATTGATAGTCTATACTTTTTTAGCAAGAAAAAGGCCTTTTAGTATAATTGTAAAAACGTCCCCTTCCGCTCGTGGTCCATGTGTCTGTCTGCTGTAAAATCTTTAACAATTTTTATAAACTTTAATGTTGTTAGTAATATTTCAGGATGAACATTGACTGGACTGAAGCAATTTAGGATTACTTGATTTTCTAAGTATCATTTTTTTAGAAAAATGTTAACTTTTGAGTATCAAATATGATCCATCATACTTTTGAGGAAGGTTTATTTGTTCATCTCTCAGTTATCATTGTATTGCATTACATGTTTAAAAGCTACAGAGCTTTGATCATAAAACTAAGCATTTAAATATCATCTTACTAGGACATATTGTTGTGAGATATAGAGTTACAACTGATATTTATATGCATTTTATGCAAGTAGTCTGGTATGCTGTTATAAAGATCTCATTGATTTACATTACAGACTATCAGAATTTAATTTTACTTTTTTGTTCATATAAATATCACACTTAAATCACACTTAAAAATGTATGAATGTCATGTGAAGTGTCAAACTTTTGGCCAGCAGTGTAAGTCTCGATCATATCTGGTTCTTGCATTGATATTCTTCCTGCAGGAGGTATTGCGAGAGGAACAGATGGTCAGTCGATTGATGCGACAGACGCAGCAGGAGAAGAGGATCGCCGTGCAGCTGATGCAAATAAAGCAGCAGAAAGAGGTACTTCGACAGAACCGGATCTTCCAAGAGAGACAATACCAGGAACGCCGCCTTCGAGACTTCCAAGAGGCCTTGGATAGAGAAGCTGTGAGAGAACATACATGCACACACATGTACAAACAAAACAACCCATAAGATTTCAGAAAAGGGTTTTGAGTGGTTCTGATTGTGATTGTCCCATCATCGCCGCTGTCCAGGTTCTCGCCCAACAGGAACGTCTCGAGCGCAGTGAACAGATCAGGATGGAGCATGAGCTTCACAAACAGCTAGTCGCCGAGCGCGCTCAGGCTCGCTATCGCAAGCACTTTGACATCTGCAGAGGAATTCTGGGACAGATTGTCGATCTGGCTACCAAAGCTGGAGAATATCGGCTTCTCACATCCAAGTATTTATGTTCCTGATCACTCTACTAAACAGCAGTCATGGAGATTAAAAAGCTCATATGATGAAAAATAAAACATTTCTTGCTATTTGAAATTAAAAAAAAAGTGCAGTGTGCTATGTAAAATAACTTTATAGTGCATTATAATAAAAATATAATATATAGTGCATTTTGCTGCATTTTTTTTTATAAAGACGCTACTGTATAAAAGTGTGGAGTCAGTAAGATTGTTAGTTTTTGAAAGAAGTCTCTTATGTTCACCAAGACTGTTTTTTTTTTTACATTTTTTTTTCTCAGAATTTCGTGATATAAAGTCGGAATTTGCTTGATATAAAGTTGCAATTGCGTATACAGTCAGAATTGAGAGATATAAACTCGCAATTCTGACTTTTTTCCTCAGAATTGCGAGTTTCTATCTTGCAGTTCTGACTATATAATGTGCAATTGTGAGTTTATATTTCACAATTCTGACTTTTGCTCAGAATTGTAAGATATAAACTCACAGTTGCGTGTTACTGTATATAGTCAGAACTGTAAGATAAAAACTCACAATTCTGAGAAAAAGTCAGAATAGCAAGAAAAAGTCAGAATTGCAAGATATAAACTTGCAATTGCAAGAAAAAAGTCATAATTTAGAGTTTATATCTCACAATTCTGACTTTACAACTCGCAATTGCGACTTTGCACCTCGCAATTCTAACTTTTTTTCTCAGAATTGCGTGATATAGTCACAAATGCCTGTTATAAAGTCAGAATTGCGCGATATAAAGTCGCAGTTGTGAGTTATAAAGTCAGAATTGTGAATTTATATTCTGACTTTATAACAAGCAATTATAAGTTTATATCTCACTTCTGGCTTTTTTTCTCACAATTATTGCCAGAAATAAAAGTCAGAATTCTGAGAAAAAAGTAAATTGCAAGATATAAACTCGCAATTGCAAGAAAAAAGTTTATATCTCACAATTCTGACTTTATTTCTTGCAATTGCGAGTTTATATAACTTTATAACTCACAATTATGAGTTTATATCTTGCAATTTTGACATTATAACTCACAATTGCAACTTTATTTTAATTCTGAGGAAAAAAAAGGAAACAAGCTTCCATAGTTTTCTATAAGAATATATTTTAAAAACGAATTCATTCCTGTGATGCAAAGCTGAATTTTCAGCATCATTACTCGAGTCTTCAGTGTCACATGACCCTTCAAAAATCATGCTGATTTGCTGCTCAACATCAGTTATTATTTTTAATGTCGAAAATAGTTCTGCTTACATGTCTTACTTTTGATCAAATGCAAACTTGCAAAATAAAAAAAAAATAAAAAAAATCTTACTGACCCCAGACTTTGTAATGGTAGTGTGTGTGAGGAAATAATATGGAAGGTAAAAAATGGTATAAAAAAAGATAAAATGGCCATCTTGACTCTTTCGCAGTCTGATACCAGTGAAGATGATGCAGGAGTGGATGGAGCTGTTTTTCAGTGGTAAGCCGCTGTATGAAGTGGCCAGTGTGCAGCCCACACCTACTGACCCCACACCAGAACAGATCATTGAGCTGGAGAAGCTCCATATACTCAATAATCAAGACTACAATGAGTATGTGGTAAGGACAGTATGTTGAGTATTTTGAGGTATTGTAGATTTACTGATGTGAAGTTTTAGTGATGGTATGTTCACCTCTGAATCTTGAGTGAAATAAATGACATGTTTCTCACTGAAGCACATAATCTCTGATCATTCATTCGCTTGAAAAAATTTTTATTGTTTCCTATGAAATAACAGTCATATGTCTGTGCATGTATTATGTATGTGCATCTTTCTGTCTGTTCACTTCAGGCCATGATGGGTGAGTGGGTTTTGCACGAAGAGGGTGCGAGTCAAGCCTCACCAGTGAATAATGATATTCTGGATCATGTGTTGAGTCGTCTACAGAGCATGATAGTCCGACCGAGTGGCAGCACTCCTCCTCCTCTGTTTCCCCATTTCACCATCAGAGCTTGCATGCTGGGAAAAACCCACTCGGGCAAAACCTCCTGCCTCGCCAGGATCAGCAACGGTAGGAGTTGATGCTTCATCATAGTAAGAGCTGTACTGGAATGAAAAGTGCTATGACACAGCAGAACTATATTAACTAAATTTCCGGACATGCTGTTTGTTAATCTCTGGGAATCAGTCCTTGGCATCCATGTGCTCTCAGCCAACGCTTTGATCCAGGATGCTCTATCAGCCTATCGGAAGGAAAAACAGGCTGCGAGTGAAAGCCAAGAAGTGTCACAGGTCAGGAAAACTTACTCTTAGTATTATGTAAGTTTCTTGAGGTAGAAAACCAACAGATCTGATCATATTTTTAATCAAAACCTTTATTAGAACAGTTTGTGATCTGTTTTACTGTACTGTTGTCTGTTCAAACATTTTATTTACTACATTATTTACACTGTTTAATTCCCCTGTTGGGGCTGACCATGCATTTGCCATGCTCAGAAGAACCTGGAGAGAAATGGTTCTCCAACAGAAGCTATTGAGCAGCCTCAGAGAGATGAAGAGGAGACATCCTCCCCTATAGAATCAGGTTTGTGAGAATATTAGACAACTTCTAAAACTGACATTATTTTCACGCCATTAAAAAGTTTTGGGTCTGTAAGATGTTTTTGGAAAGAAAATAATACTTTTATTCATCAAGGATGCATTTAGTTGATCAAAAGTGACAGTAAAGACATTTATAATGTTACAAAAGATTTAGATTTCAAATAAATGCTGTTCTTTTGAACTTTATATTCAACAAAGAATCCTGAGGAAAACAAAAAAGTGTCACGGTTTCCACAAAAATATGAAGCAGCACAACTGTTTTCAACATTGACAATAAGAAAGGTTTCTTGAGCATCAATTCAGCATATTAGAATGATTTCTGAAGGATCATGTGACACTAAAGATTGGAGTAATGATGCTGAAAATTCAGCTTTGATCACAGGAATAAATTACGTTATAAAATATATTTAATTAAAAAAACAGATATTTTAAATTGTAATAATATAACAATATTTAACGATATTTCACAGTCCTATTATTTAATTAAATGGTTTTTATTTACTTTTATTAATTTCTGTAAAAATTGATTACACTTATTCTTGAATTTATTTCTGTAGTTATCATGTAAATTTATTTCCATTTTTTTCTTTCTTTAATTTAACTGCATATTAATTATTTTTTCCCTCGTATTTGGTTCTCTATAAATGCTGTATTCCAAACCCAAAAACCCAATAAAGATAAGATTAAAAACGTGTGATATTATTTACTATGGAAATGCTCACTCAAGTTCCAATAGTGATCAACTCTTCCGTATGTCTCACATCAGGACCGCAGCCTCATGAAACATCTGGACTTCACGAAAAAGAGGACAAAGAAAAAGTAAGAGCAAACACACAGCCACTCTCCACACAAACTCTCTGTATTTAGCAGCATTGAGCTCTTTGATATGGTTCGTGACGCACACAATGCTGTGTTCTGCAGTGGTCGTTGCGAGCGCAGTGTGGTGCAGCGGTAGAGAAGGCTCTTAGGACAGGCAAAGCTGTTCCTGATCAACTTCTGGTTGACATTATAATGGATGCAATCAGGTAAAGAGCCGGAATGCTTATTTATAAATAATGCTTATTTTCTGACTTCACAGTTTGTTTTTTGCACAGTTAAAATGTTTAATTTACTGTATATTACATTACTACTCAACGCTATCTGGAATATTTGATTCTGACTCGTCAATTCCAGAATTCTGAATCACATTGTTTTCTGGAGGTTCTACAAAACATTTCAAATGTCCCGTATTAGGGGGTTAACTGATATAAATTGAGTACTGTTCAGCTGGTCATGTGATCATGGCGGTGACTGTACTTATGTAGATAGTATTATCTCATGTAAGTGCACATGAAAACATTTTAGTTTTGTTTTCTTATTTCCTTTGGTGAATTAATTAACAAATTAATAATTAAAGGGATAGTTCACCCAAAAATGAAAATTATCCCATGATTTACTCACCCTCAAGCAATCCTAGGTGTATATAGCTATCTATTTTCAGACAAACACAATCGGAGATATATTAAAAAATATCCTGGCTCTTTGAAGCTTTATAATGGTAGTGAAGGGTGGCGTGCAATTTTGAAGCCCAAAAACGCATCCATCCATCATAAAAGTAATCCATACGACTCCAGTGGGTTAATAAAGGTCTTCTGAAGTGAAGCGATGGGTTTTTTTTTTTTTAACGGCCATATTT
The DNA here is from genome assembly GCF_019924925.1 of Ctenopharyngodon idella. Taxonomy (NCBI): domain Eukaryota; kingdom Metazoa; phylum Chordata; class Actinopteri; order Cypriniformes; family Xenocyprididae; genus Ctenopharyngodon; species Ctenopharyngodon idella. Next base: position 39,462,672 of record NC_067224.1, read on the forward strand.
ATATCCATATTTAAAACTTTATAAACTACAATAACTAGCTTCCTTACAGATCAATTTACAGTGAAAGAGTAACCTCTGACATGATGAATGACGTAGATGTAGGAGTAGCGTGAGCTTAGACTCCTCTTGCGGTTCAAACAAATAGGGCTGTGCAACAAACTCAAGCTTCTCTTCTCTTATATCGAAATCCTCCGACATTTCTCTTTAAAAATTCTTGTTTTAGACTTCTAATTCGTGACCGGTGTTTTGTTTTGCTCTATCCTACGGCCATTTATGAAAAGTGCTATTTAAATAAATTTGACTTCACTTGACTTGTAGATAGTCTAGTTCCAGTTTGATTTCCTCCTGCTGTGTTCTTCAGGAACATCCCTGCTGATAGTGGCTGGATTCTTGACGGGTTCCCAGTGGACATCAGTCAAGCTCAGATGCTGGAGAAAGCTCTGAATGGGACAGAACCTGATGAGACTGAGACAAAAACACAAAGCAACTTATCGACAGACAAAAACACGCCTAAAGATCTACGTCCTCCATCTCCTGCACTGGATGTAGTGGTGCTGTTAGACATTTCAGATGAGCAGGTTCTGGAGCGAGCCGCTCACCAGGCTGGTGAGTTTATGCAGATTGAAATGCTAGACATTATTAACTTTAACTTCAGTTACTCTTACCAACATGACAGGCATTGTTGTTATTAGTATGAAATAAGCTGTTATCTTCACTTATTAGTGGACGGGGAGAGCAGAGACCAGGAGAGAGAAGGCAGCGATGCTCCAGACGAAAAGATGAGTATGACAGATCTGGACACACAAGATCCAGCATCTTTGTCTGATGACAAAAGCCTGGGGACTAAACAGATACAGCACAGGTGTGTGAAAACATATGGTGGTTGTTTTCAGTACACGGGACATATGATTATATAATTGCGACATTTTATCTCTCAATTCTGACTTTTTTTTTTAGAAATGCATGATATAAACTCAAAATTGTCTTTTTTTTCCCTCAGAATTGGACTTTATAACTCACAATTGTGAGTTTATATGTCACAATTCTGAGAAAAGAAGTCAGAATTGAGAGATATAAACTTGCAATTGCAAGAAAAGTCATATTTGCGAGTTTACAGGGCAAGAAAAAGTATGTGAACCACTTGCAGAATCTGTGAAAATGTGCAAAATTTTAACAAAATAAGAGAGATCATACAAAATGCATGTTATTTTTTATTTAGTACTGTCCTGAGTAAGATATTTTACATAAAAGATGTTTACATATAATCCATAAGACAAAAAAATAGCTGAATTTATTAAAATGACCCAGTTCAAAAGTTTGTGAACCATTGATTCTTAATACTGTGTGTCATTACCTGGATGATCTACGACTGTTACGACATTTGCTTTGTGATGGTTGTTCATGAGTCTCTTGTTTGTCCTGAACAGTTAAACTGAGCTCTGTTCTTCAGAAAAAATCTCACAGTAGGACAGTACTAAATAAAAAATAACATGCATTTTGTATTATCTCCCTTATTTTGTTAAAATTATTAACATTTTCACAGATTCTGCAAGTGGTTCACATACTTTTTCTTGCCACTGTATATCTCGCAATTCTGACATTATATCTCGCAATTGTGACTTTATACCACGCAATTCTGAGAAAAAAAGAATTGGACGAAAAAAAGTCAGAATTGTGAGATAAGAAGTCGCAATTGTTTTTTTTTAATCCATGGAGGAAACAAGCCTCCATATAATATAGTCTTCTGTGTTATGGTTTCTTTAATAGAATCAGTGGGTTCCATGACACATGGCCAAAACTGGAGAAATGGTTTGGTAATCGGCAGAATATTCTTGTGAAAGTCACAGCAGATGTAGATGAGGAAACTCTCTTTAAAAATGTGGAGATGGTTCTGGTGGACACTATGGACTCTGTTGAAAAAGGTACATCGACTTGCTTCATATACAGGTGCTGGTCATATAATTAGAATATCATCAAAAAGTTCATTTTTTTATTATAAATTATTTTTAAAAATGAAACTTTCATATATTCTAGATTCCCCACATGTAAAGTAAAACATTTCAAAAGTTTTTTTTTTTTGAATTTTGATGATTAGAGCGTACAGCTCATGAAAGTCCAAAATCCAGTATTTCAAAATATTAGAATATTTCCTAAGATCAATCAAAAAATGGATTTGCAAAACAGAAAAGTTCAAGTTCTTTAAAGTATGTTCTTTTGTGCACTCAATACTTGATCGGCAGGACATATTACAGCAAATGACTTGCTCCTAGCACAAATTACTGCATCAGTGAAGTGTGGCCTGGAAGTGATCAGCCTGTGGCACTGCTGAGGCACTATTGAGCCTTCAGATCATCTGTATATTGTTGGATCGACTGTTTCTCATCTTTCTCTTGAAAATATCCCATAGATTCAGGTCAGGCATATTGGCTGGCCAATAAAGCACAGTAATATCATGGTCAGCAAATCACTTGGAAGTGGTTTTTGCACTGTGGGCAGATGCTAAAGTCCTGCTGGAAAAGGAAATCAGCATCTCCATAAAGCTTGTCAGCAGATGGAAGCATAAAGTGCTCCAAAATCTCCTGGAAGATGGCTGCATTGACTTTGCACTTGATAAAACACAATGGACCAACACCAGCAGACGTCACGGCCCCCCCAAATCATTACTGACTTCAGAAACTTCACACTAGACTTCAAGCAGCTTGGATTCTGTGCCTCTCCAGTCTTCCTTCAGACTCTGGGACCATGATTTCAACATGAAATGCAAAATTTACTTTTATCTGAAAAGAGGATTTTCGACCACTGTTCACTGTCCAGTTCTTTTTCTCCTTAGCCCAGGTAAGATGCTTCTGACGTTGTCTCTGGTTCAGAAGTGGCTTGGTAGTCCTTTTCCTGAAGATGTCTGAATGTGGTGACTCTTGATGCGCTGACTCCAGCTTCATTCTACTCATTGTGAAGCTCTCCCAAGTGTTTGAATCGGCTTTACTTGACAGTATTCTCAAGCTTGCGGTCATCCCTGTTGCTTGTGCACCTTTGCCTACCCAATTTCTTCCTTCCAGTCAACTTTGCATTTAATATGCTTTGATACATCACTCTGTAAACAGCCACCCCATTCAGTAATGACCTTCTGTGACTTACTCTCTTTGTGGAGGGTGTCAATGATTGTCTCCTGGACCATTGCCAAGTCAGCAGTCTTCCCCATTAGTGTGGTTTCAAAGAACAAGAGATACCCGGAATTTATACTGTAGGGATGGTCATTTAATGAAACTCAAATGTAAATATTCTAATATTTTGAGATACTGGATTTTGGACTTTCATTAGCTGTACGCTCTAATCAACAAATTAAAAAAAAAAACTTTTGAAATGTTTACTTTACATGTAGGGAATCTAGAATATATGAAAGTTTCATTTTTTAAAATAATTTACAATAAAAAAATGAACTTGTTCACGATATTCTAATTATATGACCAGCACCTGTATATATGTGTGTGTGTGTGTGTGTGTGTGTGTGTGTGTGTGTGTTTGTTGAGTAAAGTATTTGATACGTGAGATCTTTATAGCAGTATAGCAGATTACTTACATAAAATACATGTAAATATCAGTTGTCACTCTATATCTCTCAATAATATGTCTTAAGATAATAAGACTAAAAGGCCTACCTAATTACTGTTCTAAGTGTAATTCAACTTGACTCATTCAAACAATTTGTAGACTTGAAAGTTTGATAATCTCCCATTTTTCTACCTACAACTTTAACATTGTCCATTTGCACCTATATTGTCTGGTGAAATGTGCTCTCTGTCCTGACCCTCAGAAGCAGCTCTGGGTCACTCCAGGAAAATGTCTACATCCTCCTCACCTGAATACAGCCGTCCAGAAAGTGCCAGCTCTGCTAAGTCTTCACCAGCGACCCCAAAATCTGCTGGAAGGGTCTACGTAGATGAACCCTTACCCAAGGCACATACACACACAACACACCTTCTCTTAGAAGACTGGCAGATGCTTCCATTAAACATGGAAAAATGATGTTCAAAGAGTCTGTGTGATTTGGAATATGAGATGGAGAGCCATTACACTTATCTAGTTTGTTTTTTAATCAGTTTGATACTCAGGGTGGTATGAGATTTATATGTCAAAGACTCTTAGGGCTCTATCATATGCGACGCCAGGCGTGACGCATGTGTTTTTTGCTCGTTTCAGCCCGACGCAGTTATCACTTTCACGTCCAGCACCACGTTGTTTAAATAGCAAATACACTCGTGCCCATCTGTTCGCCCTTGGGCGTGCTGGTCTGAAAACGAGGTTTGTTCAGGCGCATTGGTGGCGTGTTGCTATTTTGAGGCAACTGAAAACGACTGCGCCATTGACCAACAAAAACCTGGTCTAAAGTCAATGCAGTTTTTTTTTTTTGTTATTTAAAGGGTGTGTTAGTAATATGCGCCTATAGGCAGGTGCGCAACGCGCGTGCGTATACTCTGCTTGTTACACACACAGGGATGCCCAGCAGCACACAACATGCCAAATATTAAAATTAAAAGGATTACAACACTTTAACATAGCTCACAAGCAGAGCCGTTTCCTCTCTGGAGAAGTGTTCAGTCTTTCCACTTGCAAATTCCACCATGGTGCAAGTGCGCCTGGCTTTTAAAGGGAATGGGAGATGACACTCTGATTGGTTTATTGCACGTTATGCTTAAAACACACCCATGAATCATTAAGAGACTAGGTACAACCCTTTTGGACCACGCCAACCATTTTTTGCATCGTTAAACTAGCAAAAGTGGATTCGGACACGCCCTAAGTGCACCTGCGCCATGAGCTTCAGACCATGTGCTTAGATCATTAAAATAAGGCCCTTAATGTCTCTTAAATACGGGAGAGGATTAGGGCCAAGTAATAGTAAAAAAATAAAACCATCTTGAGATAAAAGTCATTATAATGCGAGATTAAACTCGTTAAATTTTGAGAAAAAAATCTAAATAAAATGTCGAGAATAAAGTCACTGTTTTGAGAAAAAAATTCGGTAAATTTAGAGAAAAAAGTCGAAATAAAATGTCGAGAATAAACACGCATTCGATCAGTGTTCATTGCATCATAATAGAAGACATGGCAGAGTTAGATCACTTAGACAAGCTATATTTTAGGCTTTTTTCCTTTAAATTTAACAAGTTTTTTATCGAAACACTACGACTTTATTTTCAAAATTTAAAGAGTTTATTCTCAACATTTTATTTAGCCATTTTTCTTGAAATTTAACATGTTTTTTTCTCAAAACAAAATTCTCGAAATGTAATGATTTTATTCTCAACATTGTATTTGTTTTTTTTTCCTCTGAATTTTCATTTTTTTCTCGCATTATAATGACTTTGATCTCGAGATGGTTTTAATTTTTTATTTTTGCTTGGCCCTAATCCTTTTCCGCTCATAAAGGAGTTATCTTATAAAGTAAACAATATCTTAAAAGAGTATGATGTACTATGAAAACATATGTTGCTGTAGTTCACACTACCAAAACCAACAAAGTAACTTTCAGACATCAAAACATCCTCCACATTCAAAAAAGAGAATTTATTGCAATTAAGGATAGAAAAAAAATTGTACTGCTTTTCTGATATCAAACAGATGCACACTACCGTTCAAAAGTTTGGAGTGTTTTTTAATGCTTTTGAAAAATACAGTAAAAACAGTAATATTGTGAATTTAAAATAGCTGTTTTCTATTGAAATATATTTTAAAATGTATATATATTCCTGTGATCAAAGCTGAATTTACAGCATCATTACTCCAGTCTCAGTGTCACATGATCCTTCTGATATGCTGATTTGCTGCTCAAGAACCATTTTTTATTGTTATCAATTTTGAAGACAGTTGTGCTGCTTAATATTTTTGAAGAAACCATGATACATTTATTTCAGGATTCTTTGATAAATAGAACTTTAAAAAAAAAAAACAGCATTTATTTTAAACAGAAAATGAATATAGAACATATAAGACTGTATGCATAAAAGGGCATAAAATAGTTGTGAACAACTAAACTAAAATGGTTTTTGGCACAATTGTTTTTTATACAATTAAAAAAGTATTATATGATCCATTTATATCATGTCAGTTTTTTTGTTTTTCTCTAATGTTCATCTTTTTGCAGGAGATCCCAGAGTATCTTGTTCCGTACTGGGAGAACGTCTGTAATTCATATGTGACTAACGTCAAAACAGTGATGCAGAACCTCCGCAGTGAACGCGAGCTTATCATTCACCACCTCTACAACATCCGGTGAGAGAACAGCGCTCGTCTGTGTGTGACGCGAGGGCCTGTGAATCTGTGTGTGAGTGTATAACGTATGTGTGTGTTTGTATGTTTCAGGGAGAACTTCAGGCAGTACCTACAGAAGCCGGATCTGAAGCAGGAGTTTGTAAGCGTGTGGCAGCGCGATTACAACAGCGTTCCTGACAACATCAGAGAGGATGAGGAGACTAAAGGAGAGCTCCATCAAAGGCTGGATGTGAGAAACACCTGAACTGCAAAAAATTATTTTTTTCTGTAGTATTGGTTAGGGTTTTTCAGTACAAATATCTAAACATTCTTAAATCAAGATACATTTATTTGAAAAGAAAAATGACATCAGATATAAAGACTTTGTTTAAAACAAGTGAGGTAAGAAAAATAAACATGTTTTCCCTTTGAATTACATTTATTTTTTACCCTATTGACAGATATGCTTTCTCATATTGAGTATAAAATCACTTAATTTTGATACATATTTCAGAAGACCCATTATCAAGTCAATGTATCTTGATTTAAGAATGTGCACTGAAAGACGAGACTAAAATACTGAGTAAGAAAATCATTTTTGTAGTGTAACTAATGTAAGACCTTTCTGCAAGTTTGTATTTTTACAGGCAAAAACATGCTGTATTTCAGCACAGAAAACACAGATGCACAAAACAACAAATTAGTTTTGTGTGATATTTTTAAATGTTTATTAACTTCAAAAAGACAAAAAATTAATAAAAACTAGGAGAAGGTCTTAAAACATATTTGCAGTATATTTGCAATAAAGCAAGGAAATGCATAAAATGTTTATTTATTTATTTATTTTTCTGTGTGAGTTTCATGTTTTTCAAGTATTTCAGTAATTTTGATGTTACATTTTATTTATTGTTAAAACCCAATAAAAATTTGATTTAAAAAAAAAAAAAAAAAAAAAAGTCAAAAATTTGCGAAAGTTTTGGTGCAATTTCTTTAAAAACAATTTTTAGTGAGCATTTTTTTTCCTGCAGGTTTATCACAAATTATCCACAAATAAATAAATTTCGCAATAAACTATGTGTTCAAACTTTCATTCCAATCAGTGTGTGTTTATTTTGTGCAGGACTTGCGTGAGCGTCTGTGGGACATCTGTGATAAGCGCAAGGAAGAGGCGGAGCAGGAGAGAGCGGGTGTCATTGATGATGGCTGGTTAGACGATCACACTGCTGTACTAATCAACCATTATTCTGCATTAATGCAGGTAACACACACACACACACACACACACTCCTCCTACACATCACAAAACCGCCTGGGATGAGTTTGAAGTCTAATGGTTCTGTTTGTGTGTGTGTGTACAGATTGAAGTGGGCCGCTTTCAAGACTCCCTGTGTCTGCTAAGAGATTACTATTCAGCGATGTGTAAAACTGCATTTCCTGAATCCACACGTGGCTTCACTCGCATCCCATTGCTTGACATCACTGCAGATGAGCATGTCGAGCAAGAGGAGTCAAAAATGTAAAAAAAGCATTACATATCATGATTTATCATCGTGTCACAGACATTACAGGACTGTAGACCTTCTCCTGAGCTACTGTAGTTGTCCATCTGCATGTCTCATAATGTATGACTTTGGCTGTGTTCAGAATGGCATATACTAGTTTTGCAGTCTGCATGCAAATTTTCACCTATTTGCCAATATGTCATTGTATGGAATATTGTATGCAGTGTACGCTTATTTTCCTTCAGTTTCCAGTGTGACAAATGAACTGAATGAACATTTTTATCATACTGCCAAGAGTTTGATTTCAGAGGTGATACAGTACCTGGTTGTTTAGATAGACGGTTGTTTAGATAGACAGTGAGATTCTTGATGTTTGATGTGTTAAATTATACATTAATGTTTCAGCTCTGGCCCTGCACTGTTAGAAAAACCTGCAAAGAGTGCTGAAGAAAAAGAATCTGAAATGGAGGATAAGAAGAAAACTAAAGTGTACGTGTGCTTTTAATTTTTGTCTTTGGTTGTGTATAACAATGATGAGCAAGTTTGTTGAATAACTGGATATGTTTGTGCTGTCAGGTTTCCTTTGGTTTCCTGCAGATCTCCCACTTCTGAGCTCCTCAGACAGATTCTGCACCATCCTGATGAGAAACTACTGCAGGAGTTCTTCCAGACAGCACTCACCACCGTCAGGAGCATGGTGTGTGTTTATATCTGTGTGTTGGCTATAAGAAATGTATAATAACATTTTTGTTGTTTAGCTTAAAAATATGGGCCATATTTGCTGTTACTGATACACAAATGCAATTTTATTTTAAAAAACTTGCAGCATCTTTCAGTTAAGAAATATTCCTCTGAACGACATCATGTTCAAGTAGTGTCATTGTAGACGGAAATTCTTGAAATGCCCTTATTGGGAACTGAAATCAATTAACAAATCTGTAAAGATTTAGAAATCGAGTCAAAATGCAGATGAATAGATAACCTATAATTTGATTAAAAAAAGTAGTTTATGCCGTGTAAATTGGTTTATACATACATTATGCTGTAAAAGAGAAGACAAATTAAAAATTTGAAAATTAAAATTGCATCAATGACTTCATAATCACATATTAAAAACAGCTATTTTTAATTTTGTATTTTCTGTAATGTTGGTTACTAATTTGAATTAATTATTCATTAACACTACCGTTTAAAAGTTTGGGGTCAGTAAAATTTATATATATTTCAGATAAATGCTGTTCTTTTAAACTTTCTATTCATCAAAGAATCCTGATGATGGTTTCCACAAAAATATGAAGCAGCACAACTATTTTCAACATTGATAATAATCAGAAATGTTTCTTGAGCAGCAAATCAGCATATTTGAATGATTTCTGAAGAATCATGTGACACTGAAGACTTGATTAATGATGCTGAAAATCACAGGAACAATTTACACTTTAAAATATATATTAAAATAGAAAACAGTTATTTTAAAGTTCAATAATGTTTCAAAACATATTGTTTTACTGTATTTTTGATCAAATAAATGCAGCCTTAGTGAGCAGAAGAGACTCTTTCAAAAACATTAAAAAATCAGTCCCAAACTTCTGAACGATAATGTATTTTTCATTAATGTTTCATTGTAATGTTGGTTCTTTTATCTTTTTATCCATGTTTAGACATTTCATAATTTCTTTAACAAAAACGATAGTTTCTACTCAAAATTCTGTTTGGATGAGCTATGAGTTGTAAAATGGTGAAATACTCCCCTGTGCCGGCACATCTGTCTTCACGTGTGTTTGCACACAACTGTGTGTCAGGTGTTGGCAGAGACGCAGCAGCGAGAAGAAGAGGAAGGTGATGAAGAACAGAAGCCGTTGGAGACACAGAGAGTGCAGACTTCAAACTCTGCTACGGACAATAAGAAAGCAGGGAAAAAGAAAGGTGAAGACTCAATCACATGTGTGAGTTTCAGCTCTGTTATGTGTTGACATAAGGGTCTGTGTGTTTTAGGTGCTCCCACCCCTCCTCAGGAGCCCAGTCCTCTGCCCACAGTGGTGAAGAACCCCGAGGAGATCAAGAGGAGAGCAGAGAAGAAGAGAATCAAACAGGAGTTCACAGCCGCACTGAAACGTGAAGGTACGCCGTGAGCTCTTGTCTGACATTGTCTAATAGTGCTTGTTATATTGTGCTGTTGTATATCATTGTGTAAACAGTGCAGAGCTTCAGGATGTTTGTGTGTGTGTGTGAGATGTATAAACAGTAAGAATGTGCTGCGTTCGTGTGCAGAACATGCGGTGAAGCTGCGTCTGGAGCTGGTGAAGGCTCATGCGCTGAGAACCGTGAGCAGTCTGCAGCAGAGAGCGGAGCAGGGCTACAGGAACATGGAGGAGTGGCTGGGAGCTCGCTTCCTGTCTGAGATGAACAGGTGAGAGGAGAGGAGGGAGACGGACGCGTGACAGCAGATCAGGAGAGGAAGAGAACGCTGTCTCTACTTTCTTGATTGTAATCCATTTAGCTCCAGAGATGAATGTAAATGATAAATATACTTCTAAAAGGCTGAATATCAGAAATAGCCAGGTCATATGTCACTCCCGAAACCACAATATAAAGCAAAAAATGATATTTTGCTAAATAAATTGACTGCAATTTTTTTAAAATTAAGATTAGCATAAAATTAATTCAGTACAACAAATACTATAATGAATAAAATCTTGTTTTGCAATATAAATTCTTAGGCAACTTATTTTAAATATACTTTTTTATTTTATTTTATTTTTGTTTTTGCAAGAAGTCTCTAATGCTCACCAAGTCTGCATTTATTTAATCAAAAATGCAGTAAAAACAGTAATATTGTGATTTTTATCACAATATTAATATTAGTAATATTGTCATTTTATTCAAATTTTTCTATTTTAATATATTTTAAAATGTAATTTAAGCAGCCATTAGTCCAGTCTTCAGTGTCACCTGATCTTTTATAAGAAATGTTTCTTCTGCAGCGAATCAGCATATTAGAATGATTTCTGAAGGATCATGTGACACTGAAAATTACATTTAAAATATATATAGAAAAAATAGAAATTGTAATATTTCACTATATTTCTGTTTTACTCATTTTTGATACATTAAATGAAGCCAGACTTCTTTTAAAAAACATTTAATTCAACTTTTGACCAGTAGTGTATTTTTAATATTTTAAATATATTTTCTTTTGTTCATTGAAACACTTAAAAAATATTTGACAGACAGACAGACAGACAGACAGACAGATTGATTGATTGATTGATTGATTCAGTTCAAAATAAGTTGACTCTTTATAAAAATATTACTCGGACATATTCTTTTGTTTACCCCAAAATACCATATGTCCTTCTCATCATACTGTATACATGTATACGTGCATAAAATGTTTGCATGTGTTTCCAGTATCAACCAGCTGACAGAGTTTGTGCGGAAGCACATTGAGAATGGAGTTCAGATCCATCATGAGCTCGTTCTGCAGAGCGCTGATTTCTGTGTGGACGGAGACACATGTGTCGTGGCGAGTCCAGCATCCGCTCCACGCCGATCCCTGCTGGAGAAGCCCAAGAACAGCACTCTCACAGTCCAACAGCTGCACATCCTCTGCGCTCAGCTGCGCAAGACCGCCCCTACTGGTCAGAATCAGCATTACATTTCTGTCATTAGTCATTTTTTGAGTGAACAATTCCCTTAATATTGTGTGCTAAACTGAATGAACAGAATGAGAGATAAACATAACTAAGCAGAACTGAAATGAATTGAATATGTTTGAGTTGAAGTTAGTAACTTTATTGTGTGTGTTTAGGTCTGCTGTGCAGTAATGAGTTGACTGAAATTCTTCATGAATTAACCTCTCCTCACATGGGTAGTGACGTCCTACCTGAGCCCTGGATGCACATTACTCCCTCACAGGTACATCTTCACTCAAACACCTCCGTCTCTGACTAGCAGAGCAAATTATGGTTTGTTGTGTGTCTTTGGTTGCAAACACTCATACTTAATTATCTTTCCCAATGAACCATTGCTTAAAGTCGACACGAAACAGAAGTTGCGATCGTCTTTTCTTCCCTAATGTGTATCTGAGTGAAACAGCTTCTCCAACAAGAAAAATATGTAGGGCGGAAATTAATTTTGTTCATCAGGAATTTATTGAATGGTTGTGGTTTGCTATTGGTGGATCTAATGTGAGTGACAGGTTGCCCCGCCCTCATGCCAGTAAACACATCATCAGAGAAGAGATGTCGCTGCAAGAGAAAGATTATAAGGGCACATGAATTTAAAAAATGATGTGCACAGATAAATAATTTATAATAAATTCTGCAATATTCCATAAAAAATATGAATTGTGCGTTTTGCTTACATGGTGACTTTAAGAAGGAAGTGGCTGGAATTTATTCATTTTGAAAGTATTTTCATTGCTTTGGCTTGGTATATAAAAAAGTGAAAAGGGCCTTATTTTAATGTTTTTCACCTCAACTTCCTGCTTCAATAGGAAATGCATCCAAACAGAAAAACTGTGCTTGTCAAGCAATTCCATAGGGTCTATAAATTAGACTTAATCTCATCTGATTATAACGATAAATGTCAAATTATAGTTACTAATATCCACAATATATTTATCAAATATGATACACAGAAAATTGTTAATTAAAGATAAAATATAAATTCAAAATTAGTTTGGTGGAGCTTCAAGCTAAGACAAAACGTGAAGAATACACAATTTTGAGATCACCAATGTTAAGACATCGTAATTGACAAAAACAAATCATGTCAAATGACAGACTAGCCTGTTTGCACTCACATGATAATGTATGTGCTATTTTGTGTGTGTGTGTGTGTGTATGTGTGTGTGTAGGTTGAAGAGCTGGTGTGTGTGTTAGCTCAGGACTCTGAGATGCTGGACTGGCGTCAGTTCCTGCTCAGTGCTGCTCTGCCGTGGCCGTTTCCCTCTCAGATTCAGCTGTTAAAAACCCTCCAGCGCTTCAGAGCCGTCGACACTGCAGGAACTGGACTCATCACACAACAACAATACACACAGGTCTGTTGCACTCACACACATTTCACAGAACATCACTGCGATAGTCATATTAAACAACATCGGATCTGTAAACACAAAATGTTCATATTATTTCACTTTTACTGCCTTTTTATAATGAAAATATGGTTCCACAGTTCATTTTATTCTACAATTAAAATTAATTAAAACAAACCTCAAATATATTACTGTTCTTCATTTCTATGTGTCCATCAGTTCAGTTTATCATCTGTTTTGTTCTGTGATCAGGTTGAATTGTGGTTTCCCAGTGAAAGAGATCTTCCTGTCCCGGATGACCCATCTGAACCTCTGCCCTACGACAGACTAGCCAACCTTAAGAAGGTAATGAAACCTGAAGGATTCACAACTTTAAAAGGGGGTCATATTATTATTAATATTATTATTTTTACTGTCTTTTTTGTGCATTTTTTACATTGCATTGAAAAATTCACAAAATAATCTCCACTGATGTGCCTCTCAAACTGTTATAAACTTGTTAAAATAGACTTTCTAACATTAGGACCTTTCTGAAGTGCTGAAGATCAGAAAGAGTTATTTTTGCTGATCAGTTTCAATAAATGGCCTTTTTGAGGAGAACACTTCTGAAGTTCTGAAGGTTGATTTCTCATGATTTGACCCATTTAATGCTTTGAGCAGTAAAACATCACTGAATACAGTAAATGCATTAATATTGATGGCTTTGAAACTTTGAGACTCTAATGTTTCTCTGATGTTCTGATCATATAATCTGTGTATGAACATGCATATGTTTTTTCCTTCTTTATATGTATAGTTTTTCTTCAGTCTGTTTGTGAGCTCACACTCATCCCCGCTGATGCTGGACTATCTGAGAATGCTGCTGTATTTCTGCTGCCATCCTGAACCGTCTCAGGGCTTCACCAGAGCGCTGGGCCTCGTGATCGGACACACACTGCACCTCAAACGCACCGGCCCCCTCACACAGGTACACACACACACACACACACACGTTTGTTTTTGTGAATTGTGTGGACATTCCATAGGCGTAATGGTGTTTATACTGTACAAACCATTTTATTCTGTACAAACCACATCGCCCTACACCAACCCTACCCCTAAACCTGCCCATCACAGGAAACGGTGCACATTTTTACTTTCTCAAAAAAAACCTCATTCTGTATGATTTATAAGCCTTTTGAAAAATGGGGATATGGGGTAATGTCCTCGTAAGTCACCCTCTCCTTGTAATACCTATGTCATACCTATGTCATTATGCAAATTTGTGTCACAAAAACATGCGCACACACACACACACACACACACACACACACACACACACACACAGACAGTATGGCACACTTAATAGACTCTTCTGAGCTGAGTTTGTGGGTGAATTTCACAAAACCTGACTTGTTGGGGTCATATTTTACACCAATATCAAAAGAAAGAAAATTACATCTTTTCAGGACAATTAAGACTTTTTGCATCATAACATTTTAATGACAATTAAGCATATTATTCTTGCTTATTGTTTTTTTACTTGTCATTACTGTAATGTGCAAAAATAATCTATCTGTATTGGTTCAAACCGCTGTGTTTCTGTTGTAGTCTGTGCCGTATATGGAGGGCGCTGGAGTTGAGGAGTGTGACGCTGCTGATGAAGAAGAGAGAGGGGTGGAGTCTGATGAAGAGGGCGTGTCAGTTGATGATGTGCTCAGAGTTCTGAGTCGTGGAGATGATCACGTCTCTTCACATCTGAACCGCTTCCAGCCGAACCGCAGGAGCAGAGATGAATTCAGAGAGGTACAATATAACAGCTCTGATCCAAAACTTAAAAGATCCATCAGCCCAACCTCATCCCCATTTCATGTGAGCTATTTTAATTTAAAATATAAACAAATGAGAAACTTTTGGATTTAAAACAGCAAGCAAGATGACAAAAATACTTAACAAATCATAAACATAGCTAACAATTATTAACCATAACCAACAATGTGCATGTGTTAGTCACTCTCATAATTGTCAGAGCTATTTTGTGAAATCTTTGTGAGTCCAGTAGATGTTCACTGGAAAGTATCTCAATAGATTTTGAGCAACATAATCTGTGGTTCTGTAGATCAGCAGATGATCCAGAGTCTCTACAGGATTGTATTTAATGTGTTATTGTGTGTTCAGGAGCTGCTGAAGGTGTTTATGGAGTTGGGTTTTAAGGCTGAGGAGAAGATTGCTTTCTCCACACTTTCCCAGCATCCCATTCTGCAGGATCTAATGGAAGGATCCTCACAGTATCTGCTTCCTGTGAGTAACACACCAACATGTGATCTCACACACACTACAGCAAAGCTCAGTGGTGAGAGCTAAATACTGTTCAAATTAAGATATAAAAATGTTATTTTAGTGATTGAATGATCTCAACATAAAGATTTCAGGCACTAAATGGATTCATCTATTTGAAACATTTTAAGCAAGTTTTGTGACTTTTATTCCATGTTTCATGCAAACTTTGTTTCAATAGGAAATACATCAACACTGGACAGAAAAAATGCACTCATCAAGTTTTTTCACTAAAACATAAATGTGTTTTAATTAATTGTGATTATATGTCTTTATAGGACATTCACAGAATTTTCCAGACCCAACAAACTGAAGATCCTCAAAGCTTCTCAACATGATCAACACACACCAACACATGAATCACACAAGGTACATGCTAATGCTAAATTCATCATGAAAGCATGAAGAACAGTGATCTGCTGAAATTACACTTTAATAAATGTTTTTTAAAAATGTTTTCTAAATGTTTCTAAATGTATTTACTGTAGTGGAGATACACATTTGATTGTAGCTGTGTATTCCTGTCTCATATTACAGCGATTCTGTCAAATCAAATAATCTGGTGTATTTGTGATTCAGAGATGACTGATGTGGAAGCTTGAACATGATCGCTTACAACAAAAGAAAAATAATCAGATAAATCAATGTAAAATCAGCATAAAACCTCAACACAAATGCAAAGTAAAAATTAATATAAAAAAGTAGATATATAGAACATATAAGTGAAAGATTTGTTATATGTATGTTAATGAATGCATATAAATACACAAGTATGTATGAATATGTAAAGAAAATCTAATAAAGAATGAACTATAAATGTATCTTTAGTCTCTGCCAAATGAATAATGTTCACTTTTCTGCTCTCTTTGCACAAGTCGGACACAGAATCACCTTCAGGTGAGATACATCAGTGGTTTTCAACCTGTGGGCCGCGGCCCACTAGAGGTCCTCAGTGATCCTCCAAGGGGGCCGCGAGATAACTTAAAATTAATTTAAATATATTAATATAATTCATTAATTTAATTATTAATACGTTACATTAAAAAAGAGGGAGGTGGGCCATGCAGTATTGATTCGGAGAGGAGGGGGGCCTTGGCGTAAAAAAGCTTGGGAACCACTGAGATACATGACATGACATTTGTCAAAAATAATGAAAACGGTGTAACTTATGCTTTAGAACACAATCATCTCTAAAAATGATATGAAAAGTGAAACCCCATAATGACAGTAAATAATTTCAGTCTGATTTTTAGGTCTCTCAGAATAGAAGACTTTGCAGCCCTCCTAAAACAAAACAAAACAGCATAGACGTGTGGACAGATTCATTCAAGACTCTTCAGGCTCTTCGGCATCGTCCATCACAGAGTCGGTCTGATTCTCTTGCTCTGCAGCCCCAGACATGTTGCTTTTATTGGTGTAGGGTTCTAAGATATTGACAATATCATGCAAACCTTTTATCTTAGCCTGTGCTTTGATGTGATCTAGGATGGGCTGCATAGTAAAGCCATATTCCATAACGCTCCAAGTTGTTTTTTTTGTTTTTTTGTACTCATAGCCACCAGTGTGGATGCCAATCAGATTGCAGTCTACATCAAAAACTGGAGAGCCAGAAGATCCATGAAAGAAACAAGAGTCATAAGTAATCTGGTTGTCAAAAAAGCCCCATTTCTCTTCCACAGACTTTTGTGTCATAACTTGAATTAAATGGTCATTCTCAGATTTATGTTTTTTTTCAGCCTCCAGTCGTTTCTCTTTCTCAATGATGAAGCACGGATCCATTTTCTTGACTCCTTCATGTGGATGTCCCACAATGCAGATCTGACCACTGTTAATAAGATGGTTTGGACTGCAACAACTGAGCAATTCAGGATACTCTGGAATTTCATCAACAGCATCCAATTCAAGAAGAGCATAGTCAAGATGCCTACCACTCTCAATATTCCCATAAGAGTAAGCTGCGTGTTGTTTAACTGGTATGCGCTTGATCTGTGAATCCAGGTCTTCATAATCAAATACAGCGGTGAACTCTGCAAAGTTAACTGTCGTAAGGTCAATCGATTTACCAATAACATGAGCATTAGTGAGGATGAATTTATCGAAGAGTAAGAAGCCGGTTCCTATGGCAGACCCCCTGAATCGAATCTGACACACAGAGTTAGAGAGTCTCATGAGCTCCTTCACTTTCTTCACCTCCAAGAAATTCTCAACACTTTTATGATATTCTGCTCTGAGGAACGTTTGGACCTCAGACGTGGTCTTTAGGTTCTCTCGCTGCTTTAACGTCTCCAGTAAATCTTTAAACTGATCACGCAGAATTCCCAGAATCTCTTCAGAGTTGTCTATGGGTTTAACTACATACCGCTTAGTTGAAGGATTGGTTGACTTTGTTGTGTTTACATCTTGTTTTTTTTCTTGCTTAATGTTGATGGGATTCTGGCTTGGGCTGGCATTTTCTGCCGCATCTGAAGCTACATTAGGCTCAGTTTTGACATGAGTCACATCATCCTGTCTGTCTGGCAGATTATCCTCACTGATAACAACTACATGGAAAGGCTTTCTGTCAAGATCCTCCACTGGTATTGACAGTTCATGTATTGTCTCTGTACCAATCTCACAAAGTCCACATTGTTTCCTGAAAATGACATCGCTGAATCGTCCATCACGTTTAAGAGCAGTTTCGGCTTCATCTCCTTTGAATGCAAACACACAAACATAGTGAACCCTTTTCCTCAGTGCTTTGCTCTTCAGTAAACATGTCACTCCTGGTCCTCCTTCTTTTTTAACCCAAAAGGTGACTAATGCTTCAGGTTTACTTCTTTTACTGAGGAGTGAAGGATCTGCAGTTGTTTGTTGATTTGTAGAACTATTTCTATCCTTTTGAATGAAGGTTATATCTAAGGTTTCATCTTTTTCAATAAGACAGCAGGGGAAATCTGTCTTCACAGCAGCTCCATGATGTTCTCCTTTGGATCTCTGGATGAGTATTTCTTTCTGTGTGTTCTTTTTGTTTTTTTCATTCCTGAATTTTTTGCTTGTATTAAGAGCCTCAAGCACAGTCATGGATGTTTTACATGCCACTGAAAATGTCTTAGAGTTTATACAATACTTGAAAGCATGTTTTTTCTCTTCGATTTCCTGTTAAAATTGGAAAAAACTATTTATGTACACAAACATTCAAGTGAATTCCACTGAAGAAATGTTTGTAATGAATAATTTATTATACATATGTGTTACAGTAAGTGATCTACCTGCTGCAGATCTTTTGAGGGTTCCTCTTCAGCTTCTTTCTGAAATGAATGAGCCATCATTTTCTGGGAAATTAATGCAGGCTTTCCAATGTCTACATCTTTCTACCATAATTTAATTAATGAAAAGGACAGGTAAGTGCGCTGCTACGACCCTATCACACCAAACATGATGCAGCAAAACAAATGTCTTCACCCTGAGAGGGAAACAAATATATACCTAAAAAAAAAAAACTAAATAAAAACAAAAACAGTTTACAGAACATTCAAACATTCTAAGTCGGAATCAGTGATATTTTATTACAGTTCAAAGGGAATATTATTGATTTGTTACCATTCCATCTGTGACTTTTTTCTTTATATCTACAATGAGAGTTGAACAATTATTCTTATAGAAGACAGACTTTTATAAAAATATCAAAAATTTAGTCATAAAAACCTAAGAAATTAACAGATATAGTATAGTGCATGATTTTTTCTGTGTGTCCCAGGTAAATTGTATGTACTTCCATACAATATAGTAGGTGAAAAATAGTGTGTGAGCCAAGTAGTATGTCCAAATTCATAGTATTCATAACAGTAGGCGAATAGTATCCGGATGACCTACTACTTCTAGTGACATTCTGCAGTGTGCATTCGATGGACACTTTACTATCCCATGAGGCCACAGGAGAGGATTTGTGAATTGAAGTGAAGCAATGTAACTGATGGTGTAAGTCACATGACAATGACAATATGGCGGATGTAGTATGTTCAAATTTCATTCATACCACACATTCACACTATAAAGTACATAATTTTTTAACGGTCGCATATTAATTTTCAAGCCAATTGTAGTACCTAGTATATAGTATGCAATTTCAGATGCATCCAGAATTACATATTTGGTTCCTGGACATGGAAGGTTTAAGAACACCTGATCTAGAGCAGCTTGTACTCTAAGGCAGCATGGGACGCTTCTCGATCACAGCTTTTTTAGACGAGCACCTTGCTTCAGATCAAATGACACCTTTCTCACAACAGCACTGCTCAAATCACTTGATGCAGACCATACAATGCAAATGAAAAATTGAAACCAGACGTTCATTTTTATTTTTCGTGTACTTCTTTAATAGATACTTTTGCTAAATCATGACTTTAGAAACAATCATTTGAATAAATGAAATCTAACCGATTTTCTATTTTTCCATTTTTTTGTCTTGTAATTTGCGCCGTGGGCTGTAGGCCGTGGACTACTATCATTTCATTGATGTAACTGGTTTATTTACACTGCATGCATGTTGAGGAGTTTAAAAGACTGAACACAGAGGATGACCTTTTTCACCCTTAGATTTTTATTATTAATATAATAACTGCTAAATATAAGGCAGTCTCGGACTGACTATCGCAAGCAGCCGGGTAAAGTGAAATCCCAGTGGCCTGCCCAGCTGGTTTGTATTTACCTACTTATTCATTATTACTTTATTTTATTTATATACCTTATGGTCAGGGGGATGCATTTACGCGGTACAGTACAACCATGAGATCCCAGTTCATTTTCGGAAGGGCGGCTCGCGAGCAGCAGCGCTTGCTAAGATCCTTCACGTAAATCTAGCATGAAAGATAAAAAGACTACCAAGCGAAAATATACAAAAAAATTGAGCATAATTGTTTTTTAATTTTGTTAGGTTTTTAGCTCTCGTTTGTAATACAATATTTAACAGTAAAGATGCAGATGTTTTCTCTAGCGGGCATTGTTCGTTACCACGGCATCCGCTTGAGCTTCCGCACTCACGCGCTTCTCGTTCGCTTAAAATGCCCTTAAATCGAGAAGGGTCTGTCTGCGGGCTGCAAGAGAGGGGCGTAACAAGAAAGGGGCGTAACTTGTTGCAGGGGGCATAACTTGAAGTTTTCCAAATCACACAGAACCACTTGAGAAGTCAAAACGTCAAGATGGCAGCTCGTATAGAGACCAGTATTATCCGTCTGCAAAACCGGAGGCTGCACTTTCAGGACCGCATTCCCAGGACCCTAGTTTTTTGTGACAGTGCCACCTAGCGAATCGGAGAACCGCAGTGCCAGGACCGCGTTTCCAGGACCCTAGTTTAGGAGGACCGAAAAAAGTGCCACCAAGGCAGTATTTCCGCCCAATTCTAACTACTTAAGAGTTTTAGAGGTTTTTAAAGGTTTATAACACCCAATGGTATAGCTTTTCAGTCATTACATGAACCACATTTCCAAGTACAGAGGGGAAACACAAGGATGACTCTGGGGGTAGATTTAAGATTGTGTATATTTTATAAAATAATACAACAGTTGAACACACAAAAACAAATTTGTTCATGACGTGAACCACACAGAAAGAACTTCAGCGACAACGTCCTCACTGACTTCTGAGAGAGAGAGAGAGAAGTGAATGAAATAAGGAACAACTCTCATGTTCAACTCTCTAATTTTAAATGTCATATTTAAAAGATCTTAGTGACCACAGAGCACACACATTATAGATAATAATAATAGAGGGAGATGCAAGAAATCTGAATAGAAATAACATGTTATTGACATGACTTTTCCTGACCTTTAAATATTTAAAGCACAGATTGTGAAGTATGCAGCAGCACTACCTACCAATGGATGCTCTCCCCTCTTTTCTTCCACTTCACTAAAATAGTAAATGGAGAACATAATCACTGCTGGGTTAACATAAATACTGTTAATGCTTAAAAAATGATACATTGGACACTGTGTAAAATAAATTACATTTTCTACTCTTACCTGTGATCAGAGCCGTTAAATATGAGAGTTGCGACACACTTTGATCTCGCCGCAACGCTGTCACGTGGTTCGTGTAGCTCTCAATAGTTCCAAACAAATCCGCGCTGTCAACCAGTTTGAAGGGTTTTAAGCGGGACAGACAGCTGTAGCTATATTTGCAGCAATTATCGGTAAATATTGACGCATAATATACATTGATTATTACGTTGACACTTACTACATACCTATAATAGCCTTTTTTTTCCTGGGGAGTGGCGGAAACACAGCATTAATCAGTTTTTGTGTTTAATTTTGAAGGGAAGAGGGGCTGCTCCCATAACGTAAAATACAGCAACTACTTGTATTTGTAGCATTTTTTTCGGTAAATATTAACGCATAATATTGATTAAATATTGAATAAAATTGATTACTACATTGTGTACACTTACAGTAGCGTATTGTATCTGGAGAGTGATAGAGAGACGGCATTATCGTTAACAGTGTGGTCTGTTAAAATGTACAGGTAACTGGAGAGATGGTTACTTAGTGAATTAACAATGTTCCTAAATACGATCCATAACATTAACATTTCTGTTAACTGGATTCATTTCAGTATGGCTAATGTACCCCTTCATCCTGACCTTCCCTATAGGCTAAACCATTTGTATGTATGTTTTATATCTCATGCAAATAAAGCCCTTTGAATTGAATTAATTTTTTGTTTAATTTTAGAGGGAAGGGGGGCTGCTCCCATAAGGTATACATTTACCGCATGTACTGTATATATTTTTCTCGTGCTTCTAAGGTCATAATTACTAACATCCTAATGTGTTATGTTAAGATACATTCAAATGAACATGCACAACAAGTGAATATCAATGAATGAAGCTGCTCAGTTTAAGTCAAGAAAGAAGTTTGGTCAACAGTGAAAAATATACAAGGCAAACAATTGCATTCAACAAAACATTTAATTATATATTATATCCAGGGAGAGGGTAGGTAAATTTTCCTTGAATGTTCTGTCTTCAAAGAAACTCATTTGACTTCCTACAGGGAGAGAAAGATGGCAGAAAGCAGGCCAGAAAAGGAATATAAGTGTTCACAATATCCATTACATTCTTCCAGCGCAGCTGTAGGATGATCTGGAGACCTGCTGGTGAATTGAGAATCAGTCAAATGCTTATCCATACATTGATAACAAAAGCATTCAAACTCCACACTATAGTAATGCTATATACTTGAATTTTTGGGTGAGAGCATTCCACTGCCAGAAGCAGACTGTGGGCCTGTTTCCACCTGGTATTAAGATGCGTTTTGGCTGATCGGATCACAAGTGGACAACATTAAATACAGGTGTAAACAGGGTCTAAAACGGTTTAAGTTTATCCACTTTCAACCACTTCCAGAAGCAGACTCAAATGCATTCGACCGGACTGCTTTCGTAGTGTAAACGCTCATGTTTACTCTACTCTCCATCTACTGACCTAATGTGTAAACATTATGGGAAGCACTCGAGCCAGACAGGATTTAAACTTTGTTGGCTGAAGACCAAAGTTTGGTTCAAAGATGAAAAACGTACCAAGCACAATGTTCTCTCACCATTCCTGATTTCTAACACACACTCACAGCGTTCGGCTGGTCTCACGGCTGTCAGAGCAGAAGCGAACACTGATGCTCTCAATATGTTTTCCTGTCATCTCTGGGTGCGTTCATATGTAAACTGCTTAAGCTTATTTTGTCCATTAGATTGAAAGATCTGTAAAAACCCATACATTTACCCACCCCCTCAAAGAAATCAGGACAGAAGTGGTTGAAAGAGGACAAAACAGATGGATTAAAACACCAGGTGTAAACATGTATGTGTCTCCGTCGTCCACTTATGATCCGATCGACCAAAATGCATGTTAACTTCAGGTGGAAACAGCCTGTGTCAGAGCCCAGAGGAGGCCGGGTCTGGAGTTGAGTCAAGCCTGTTGCTGCTGGACAGACCTGGGAGTTGTAAAGAAAGAGGAAACAGTATTAAGGTTAATACATTGAAGAACAGATTAAATACACTTTTCCCAAACATTTTCATGAGGTTGACATTACAGAAGTGAGAGCACACACCTACAGTTAGGTCCATAACTATTTGGACATTTGTCATGATTTCTGTTATTTTGGCTCTGTACTTCAGTACAGATTTTGAAATTAAATGAGAAAAAAAAAAAAAAAACTATATATATATATATATAACTATATACAAACCACTATTGTTATTCAATTTATTCTTCCACACAATAACATTATGGAAGAAGCTGGGTGATTATTTAGCTAATCCAAGAAGTTATGCAAATAAGGGAAAAGATAAATTTTTTTATGCTGTCATAGAGGTGTAAATTTAATGGTGATTTAGCATTGAGGTCATAGTTTGTGGGGGTGTTTTTGCACTTGTTGCTTCATATCCAGATGTGTTTAATATTCTGGCCACCTCATGTATGTAAATAAGAAACCCATCTGAACACAATGTAGAGCAACATCACCTTTAACTATGACCTCAGTTTTGAATTTACACATTTCTGGCTGATTATAAACATTAAAGTAGAATTCCTGGCAGAGCTGTTGTATTGAATTACATTAGATTGTAAAGGTGTTCCTAATATAGTGGCCACTAAGTGTATGCAGCCTTCTTACGGTGTTATTCTCTGGTACTTTAATGAACTGGCAACTAAGTGTTGCTAACATTAACAACAAATCTAATAACCGAAGATAAACGTTGTTTGACAACGAACTTGTAAAGGTACGTAGGAATGTAGCCCAACTGACTTCAGGTTATGGTAGCTAAAGTTAGTGAAGTGTTGGTCACTTAAGCTAGCTGCAATTAGAGTCTAACAAACGTTATTATCTTCCAATAAACATTAACTAAAGCTGGTTACATAAAATACAACTATTGACTAGATTCATGAGGTCAGGTAATGCGTTCAAATGTCAAAAATGCAGTAATTTCATCAACTTACCAGCGAGCGAACTTCAGAGTCACTGAAAATGAATGGGGTTCAGTGCTGGAACTATCAGTGTTTGGAACTATCGGCTGCTCCACGACACGCGTTACTTCCGCATTCCAAAGTTCCTATGGAGGTCTATGGGAGTGTCGCAACTCTGTTTTTCAACGGCTCTGCCTGTGATGATAATCCGGACCAGAGAAGAAGGCCTTCTCAACATCCCACAGAGAAATTCTGCAGCCCAGCCAGGCCATATATGATGGTCTATCAAAAGAAAAATGTTCATTGAAATATACACAGGAATTGAGGTCAAATTGAATTAATCATAACATTGCATCTCCCAAAAGAATGTTTGCAAACGTTACCTTCATGGAGAACTGCGTTTGAAATGGCTCTCCAAATGGGATTTCACTTTGCTCCACTTTGTTGGGTGAAACAAAGCAGAACTGCAGAACGGGCAGAGGAACTCCTTGCAGCATGTGGTGCATCTCTTAAGTCCAGGAAAGGATCTTCCTTCTTGGATTGTGTGTTTCTTGAAAAAGAGAGAGTCCAATTGGTCAAATAAAAAATTTTAAGTTCATTTCATATAAATAAATAGACATGAATTAGGCCTAAGCCTAGTACTTGACCAATTTATTTATTATTCTTTTGTCATATATTGCCTGCACTGAAATCACTTATAGAGTACACAGTACATGACACAATCTAACACGTGGTATTATTATTATGATGGCCTCTCTGCTATGTCTGACTATTAAAATTGTCAAATGCCTCAATCAACATTACAAAAACAATGTCAAAATGAAGAGACATGCTCATAACATGTATTGTAGGGTAAACATGCCCAGGTAAAAAAAAAATACTATAGTAATTTATAGTAAATACTATAGTTTTTTTTACCCATACTATAGTAAAGTACTTGAATTAATTTGTTGTGGTAATTCTATAGTTGCTGTGGTAACATAACAACTATAGTAATATAATCAAATTATTTTACCCAATACTGTACTTTTCTACAACTATAGGGTATATACAATACACTACAGTTTACTGTAGTAAAAAAATATACTACAGTATTTATTACAATTTATCAGTTCACTGTATACTACAGTATGCTGAAGGATTCATTAACAAAGTGTTGTAAATACTATTATTTATACAGTAATAAGTTACTACAATTTACTATAGTATGGTTCAAAAACACTATAGTATTTACTATAGTATTTTTTTGACCTGGGCAGGCTGACAGTGAGCACGCACGTGACAGTTAAAACATTAAGATTATTTTAACTTACTTAAAATGGAAAAACATTGAGTAACTAACAAGATTTTACAACGAAGTGCTACAGTTTATTGTACTGCCTAGGATTATTAATCATACCATAGTCACTTGCCAGTCGTGCTACAGTTTTATTAAACGAATATGCTAACAATTAGTTTTACAGCATTAGAAGCTAATATATGATGGCTATAAAGTGCATTCAAGACTATTTAGCAACTCACGATCACTTCACTTTGCAATTAAATGCATCACAATAGTTTTTAATGTTAAACAAATAAAAATTGATTTACATTTGATACTCAACTCTGAATGTCGTCCATCTCTTCCGAAAAGCATGTGGTCACTGGTCCTGTAATTCGGTAGGTGGCGTTGTCACTAAACATCTAAGGTCCTAGAAATGCGGTACTAGAACTGCGGTCCTGAAAATGCAGCCTCCGGTTGTGCAGACAGATGCTACTCATAGAGACAACGGTACGTATATTTTCCAGAGATAACTGTTTAAATTGAAGTGTAAAAATCATTTTCATACAGTAGTAAGACATATTGGTATTGTTTACTGGAGTTGATAATCTATTAAAACTTAAACTTCCTCTCTTAGCATTGTTAAGTAAGCAATATTTTTACGTTCTGGCGGGGTAATAACTTTGCTTACTTATATATGTCGAACTGAAATGTAGAATAAATTAGTTTAGCGTTAGCTGATGAAATAATATAAGTGGCTGGCTGAACTGAGGTTTACAATATGGCGTATTAATTAACGTTAAGGTTAATTAACAATAGGATAATTTGGGAGCCCTATCTGTAACGTGCAATTTGTAACATTATTCTTTTTCCCCACATATCCCACACATAAATAATGAAAATGTTTGCGTTGTTGGACGTGTTAATTTAGGCCATTTCCACATTAATCCAGACAAATGTGAAAATGCATCTTTATTTAAATTAATATAAATTGAATTAATTTTTCTCCGTTTTACTCTTCAACTTCAGCCTGAATAGAGAACTTAATGAGCTTACTGAAATGATGTGGGTGTAATACACCTTTAGAGAACATGACTCTTTTGGAAAGTGTTGTAAAGTGTTTTTGATTAAATGTTGATGTGTGTAAATAATAAAATTCTTAATTAATTTGCTTCCAACAGTTTTTAGGGAAGGAATATTGCAAAATCCAATTTATGAAGGCCCAAACTACAAATGTGAGTTCTGTAGCAAGTGTATACATATGTTGTGGCACATATGCAAACCCATGAGAAGACAGCTGTTAAACACGGAGGTATTTGTCAATAAATAAAGGTTTCAATAAATGTTGCAGATCTTATGCAGATCCACTAGTAATGTTATGCAATTTATTCCAATGTTAATTTGTCTACAGTTTTAAAAATTAAAGTATGTATGAGTATTTTGTAAACCTGAATTTCTCTTTGTATAAAATGTACAGATGCCACGGTGGATGTTTAAAAAGCCATCATTATCACTGCTGCCATTGTGCAAGGATTATAACTCAGCAAAATTTATTTTTGAACCTGTGTCCACCTGTGTCTCCGCAGCCACCAGCATCTGTGCACTCTACAGCTTCAGAGCCTGTGCAACCTCCAGCTTCAGTGCCTGTGCACCCTCCAGCATCAGCGTCTGTGCACCCTCCAGCTTCAGTGCCTGTGCACCCTCCAGCGTCAGCGTCTGTGCACCCTCCAGCGTCAGCGTCTGTGCACCCTCCAGCGTCAGTGTCTGTGCACCTTCCAGCGTCTGTGCACCCTCAAGCGTCAGCGTCTGTGCACCCTCCAGCTTCAGTGCCTGTGCACCCTCCAGCATCAGCGTCTGTGCACCCTCCAGCTTCAGTGCCTGTGCACCCTCCAGCGTCAGCGTCTGTGCACCCTTAAGCGTCAGCGTCTGTGCACCCTCCAGCGTCTGTACACCCTCCAGCGTCAGCGTCTGTGCACCCTCCAGCGTCAGAGCCTGTGCACCCTCCAGCGTCAGCGTCTGTGCACCCTCCAGCGTCTGTGCACCCTCAAGCGTCAGCGCCTGTGCACTCTCCAGCTTCAGCGCCTGTGCACTCTCCAGCTTCAGCGCCTGTGCACTCTCCAGCTTCAGCGCCTGTGCACCCTCCAGCGTCAGAGCCTGTGCACCCTCCAGCGTCAGCGTCTGTGCACCCTCCAGCTTCAGCGCCTGTGCACCCTCCAGCTTCAGAGCCTGTGCACCCTCCAGCTTCAGCGTATGTGCACCCTCCAGCTTCAGCGCCTGTGCACCCTCCAGCTTCAGCGCCTGTGCACCCTCCAGCTTCAGCGTCTGTGCACCCTCCAGCTTCAGCGCCTGTGCACCCTCCAGCGTCAGCGCCTGTGCACCCTCCAGCGTCAGCGTCTGTGCACCCTCCAGCTTCAGCACCTGTGCACCCTCCAGCGTCAGCGTCTGTGCACCCTCAAGCGTCAGCGCCTGTGCACTCTCCAGCTTCAGCGCCTGTGCACCCTCCAGCTTCAGAGCCTGTGCACCCTCCAGCTTCAGCGCCTGTGCACCCTCCAGCGTCAGCGTCTGTGCACCCTCCAGCGTCAACGTCTGTTCACCCTCCAGCGTCAGCGTCTGTGCATCCTCCAGCGTCAGCGTCTGTGCACCCTCCAGCTTCAGAGCCTGTGCACCCTCCAGCTTCAGCGCCTGTGCACCCTCCAGCGTCAGCGTCTGTGCACCCTCCAGCGTCATTGTCTGTTCACCCTCCAGCGTCAGCGTCTGTGCATCCTCCAGCGTCTGTGCACCCTCCAGCTTCAGAGCCTGTGCACCCTCCAGCTTCAGCGCCTGTGCACCCTCCAGCTTCAGAGCCTGTGTACCCTCCAGCTTCAGCACCTGTGCACTCTCCAGCTTCAGCGCCTGTGCACCCTCCAGCTTCAGAGCCTGTGCACCCTCCAGCTTCAGTGCCTGTGCACCCTCCAGTGTCAGCGTCTGTGCACCCTCCAGCGTCAACGTCTGTTCACCCTCCAGTGTCAGCGTCTGTGCACCCTCCAGCGTCTGTGCACCCTCCAGCTTCAGCGTCTGTTCACCGTCCAGCGTCAGCGTCTGTGCACCCTCCAGCGTCTGTGCACCCTCCAGCGTCTGTTTCCAAATCCAGAAGTTCTTCCAACAGCAAAAATGCCCTTATTACAGTCTATGCATTGGGATGGAAGATGGTGATTTGCTGTTACATCTGTATTTTTTGATGAGAGAATTCTTTGAATATGTATCTTGATATTTTTCTTGTTCACAATCACAATCACAAGTTTACTGCAATAATGGAGCTGCGAACATCTGTCTGAGGGTGAGGTTAAGACTATCATCTTTTTACAAAGTCACACATAACTGTAATTAATATGATTGGCCTTTTGCTTGACTACGCTATCAAACAGCCAATAATGTGTTGCTAATGTTACACACACCATGTTCCCTTACGCCATCTCAGAGTCAGACCGCTGCCTTCTAACAATCAGCATCCTTACAAATGCTTTAACTCAGAACGTCAGTGGAGAAAGGCATATAGTTCATCATAACATCAAATACATAATAATTCAACTAATATATTACTAAATGTACCTGATTTTTCATATCAACAGAAAAATAGAGACTCCTCTTGAGACTCCCCTGTTAATGAAATGCTAAAGCTCACCGGCATGTTGACATAATTGGTTACAAGGTAGTTTGTGATGTCAGAAACACCAGAGATTTCAAACCGCGGATTTGAGACTCTTTTAAAAAAGCTTGATTTTCACCACAGGGGGACTTTAAGCTACTTGTAAACATTGTACAATTGATTGTTAGGGCCTACTGTTTTACTGTTGCATGTTTTTGGTAACACTTTTAGAACAGGGCTGGGCAACTCTGTTCGCTGTTCTTTGATTAGGTTTGGACTAAAATCTGCATCAGCCCTCCAGGAAAAGAGTTGCCCATCTCTGCCTTAGAATAAGGAGACATTTATGAACAATAGTTAATTTATTAGTTAACATGAACTGTCAATTTTACAGCATATATTGTTTAATGTTTGTTTATATACAGACTAATATATTTGAACATGTTTCCCTTTCAAAAGGGAACTCAACTCTGCGTTTACCGCTATGGGGAACGGTCACTCATGACAGGTGTCTGAAATGCCAAAGAATCACACCACTCCAATCCTATTGGCTGGCGACAGCCTATGACGTAATCATGGCGCGAACCCGGAAGTATAAAGGGGGCGCCCGAGGAAGCAGTCAACATCTTCTCGTCTTTCGGGACTGTCTTGTCTATGCCATTGCTTTCATCTCCGGTAAGGACCTACTCTGCAACATGTCTGACAAACGTTTCAGGAAGTGTGCTGATCC
The DNA here is from genome assembly GCF_019924925.1 of Ctenopharyngodon idella. Taxonomy (NCBI): domain Eukaryota; kingdom Metazoa; phylum Chordata; class Actinopteri; order Cypriniformes; family Xenocyprididae; genus Ctenopharyngodon; species Ctenopharyngodon idella. Next base: position 39,492,328 of record NC_067224.1, read on the forward strand.
CTGTCCCAGGTTTCTAACACCGGAGGACTCACACGACCTGTGCGTTTTTTGTTTGGGCGAGGAGCATGCGCGGACAGTGCTCAAGGGCACTGTCTGCGTTACTTGTGAGCGTCTGCCAATGAGGATGCTCCGTTTTTGTCTGGCCCTCTTCTCGAGGGAAGAGGCGTCGGCACCTTTGCCCGGTGGTTCTGGCCCTGCTCGTGCTGAGGCTGAGCGGCGGCTGAAATCATGGGGCTCACAGGTGGAGCTCGCTGAGAAATTTGAGAAGGGCGTAAACCTTCTCAATCCGAAGCGGCTGACGGGACGCGCTCCTGGATGACGATGACGTCTTGTCTTTGACGTCATCGGATCCAGGAGCGAGTGCTCTTCTGGCTGCAAGCCCCAGAGAGCAGGAGATGGCCGAGGAGGAAGAAGCGGGCGAGCCCGCGGCTCCCTCCAGGCCGCCCTGCCCGGCATATATGGAGTTATTGGAGGTTATGGAGCGCGCCTCGGGCAGGCTGCAGCTGCCTTGGGAGCGCGTTAGGAAGGAGCCTGTTCGCGGCAGGCTTGACGAACGGTTCCTTTCGGACCATAACCCTATAACTCCAGTGAGCCTTCCATTCCTTCCCGATCTACATTCTGAGATCGAGAAGGCATAGAAGAACCCGCACTCGGCCCGAATTCATCGATATCAGCGGGCTAGTTTCGCTGATGTTGAGGGATTGGGCCAGCATGGGTACGTGTTGATGCCACCTGTTGATGAGACGTTTGCAAACTATCCAAAGTGCTGAAAATGACATCACGCTTGAATGGCAGGGCTTACGCCGCTGCGGGTCAGGCTGCATTGCACACGATGGCAGTGCTGCAAGCCTACCAGGCTGACCTGCTTAAGGATCTGGACCAGGGGCAGGGTCTGTCCCCTGAGGCGGTGGCAGAGCTGCGCAGCACCACGGATCTTGCTCTGAGGGCCACCAAGCAGACGGCCACCTCGATCGGCAGGTCGATGGCGGCCATGGTGGCTACAGAGCGACATCTGTGGTTGAACTGTGCGGACATCGGGGAGAAAGAGAAGAACTTTCTCCTCTGTGCCCCGGTATCGCCTACTGAGCTTTTCGGTACCTCCGTCGAGGCGGTGGTTGAAAAGTTCAGGGAGGCGAGGGCGCGCTCTGCAGCATTTAGATCTTGTATCCCGCTCAGATCCAGCTCTGGGCCCAAACAGCCGGGAGGTCCGGGCCCGTCTCAAGTCGAGGCTCAGAGACAGGCCCAGAAATCCAGTGTCGCCGATCGTGCGCCTCCTCCTCCTCGGAGTAAGTTGCAGAGACGGCGGGATGCTAGGAGGAAGAAGCAGGACCTGAGGGAGGTGATCGATCGTAGGCGCCAGCAGTGGGGCATTTTTGCTTGCCCTCGCTCTTTCTTCTTCCTCCACCTCCCGGGAGCATTTTAAACATCTATGTGCTCAGGCTTTTGACAGTCAGGCTGACGGTCGGGCCCATGATGAATATTTTTCTGAAGGCCCGCCTTCTGGCTTGATAGTGAAAAGTACTTTTAGGCTTAAAAGAACTTTGGATTTTATCCTTCTTCATACAAAGAAAGGAAGGGAAATCTTCGTTCCACGAGCCGCAGGAGGTAAGATGGGTCTAATTTTTATATTTCAAAAAGTTTAGAACTTATTTTCCTGTATAGTTTTCCTGAGCATATAGTCAGTAAATGTGAAGGGGTTATTTTGGGCAAAAGTAACTGAATCACTAGGCTGGCTAGTTTCTTGCAGGCCGTGTTTTGGCCGCTAGGTTTAGCCCCCTGTGTTAAGTGCAGCTTCTCAGCTATATTATAGTCTTGTTTGAGTTTGCACTCATTATTTCAGTTATATGTATGCAGGTCGGCCTGTTTCGGCCGCCTGACACTGTTGGCTTGTAGTGCTTCATTTTTCCCTTCATATTTGAAGGTTGCAAAGTGAAGCACAAGCCTGCTAGGCCTTAGCTAGTAGCTAGGCTAGAGCTAGGTTAGGTGTTTGTTTGTTACATCACCCTTATTTTGTTACCCCCTTTTTTCAGGGTGTATAATTCCTAGTTCTGGCCGCCTCCCGAGGGAGATGTTGGCCATATGCCCATTTCCCCTTCAATATATGTAGGCTATGGCTAGGGTTAACAGCTAAGGTTATAGGCTGTTGTTAGCCTTCCTGGTGTTGTTCCCCCAGGTGGTAGTTATGCAGTGTTGCTAGGCCCCACTTTTAGAACCTGTCATGCTTATATGTTTCCGCATGAGCCCCTTGATATTGTATTCAAGTTGTGTGTACGATGCTAAATGATTTTAGCTCTCGTTCTCAAGGGTTCATCACAGATCTTAGTTCTGTTGTTTAAGGCTGTGAAACATTTATCCTGTTGGATGGCATGTATTGCAAAGCATGTTTTTTGCTTTGGGTTCTAAGCCGCAGCCCTACATATCTTCGATTATGTGAGCTTACTTTAGTGCTGCCACAGGTTATCACCTGTCTCTGGATTGTAGGCTTGGGTTAGCCTCTATCTAAGTGCGTGGTGTTTATTGTACTCCCCGGTTAGGGTTTGTGCTTCACTGAGTGCATCACCTGTTGGATTGCACACTCAGGTTGAGTGTAGACAGTCTTATTCTGCTTAGAATAGATATGGTCTTTGTTCACTCCCGATTGATCCTGACCACAGCAACTGTTTTACATTTTCTGTAGATTGTTAGCTCTTTTGTTAGTAGCCTCTCTTCCAAGTACGATCACGAGTTTGCTCACGTATCTTAGCACTGCCTCAGGCTTATGCGCATGTCGTTTAAGGTGGTAGGCCTTGTGGGCCTCCCTTAAACCATGGTAGCATATGTTTTTTGTACCATGTACTTTCGCCTGTTGGAATGTGTAGGCTTAGCTTAGGCTTAGGTTGTGTAGCTAGTTACCCACAACTAGCTTGTTGGGTCTAGAGCTGGTCCCCTTTGAGCTTGGTCCCTATTTATGACCACTGGCTGGCGCCACATGGTGTTAAAAGTAGTAGGCCCTTCCAGGTCTCCTTTTTAATCTTCATGTTGGCACGGTTGAGTTGGTTATGTTTGCACTCATTCCATGGTTGAGTCTTGATTTTTTCTGACTTACACCACCATCGGCCACGCCCACCTCTGTAAGAGTAGGCCCTAGGTCGGGCCTCTCTTAAGTGCTGTGTGTGTGTACTCTTCCAAGTCTTATTTGTTTGCGAGTACTTGGCCTGCTGGCTGGTTTAGTCACTAAGTTACCATTGGCTGGTTCAATGTGTTCATAAGGTTGTAGGCCCCAGTAGGGCCTCCCTTTTTGCATGTTGGCTCAGTTTGCATTGGTTTCTATTTGACTCATCACCATGGATGGGTCTTGATTGCCACTAGCTGACGCCACGTGTTTACGAGTCGTAGGCCTTTTTAGGCCTCCTATGTATCATGTTGGAGCTTGGCTATGTACTCCTCTCGCTTAGAGAGTAAAAGGTGCTTTTACTGAGTACTTTTTCTGAGTGGCTTGCCTCTCAGGGTAAGTTCTTGTTTTAAAACCAGCTATTTGTGTGGTTTTATGCATTTACTTTCTTGAGTTTGGTCTCCTTTAGCTCTAGTAGAGCTAAGTAGTTACCTTGTTGTTTACTTGGTTCTATTTTTGCTCCTAGAACTTTAGTGGCCGCTAGCTGACACCGCGTGTGACGGGGAGGCCCTCGGGGCCTCCTTTAGGAACATGCTGGCTTATACCTTTTTTTGTTTTCTTTAATATTTTTACTGAAAACAGTAAAAGGGATTTATGTCACTGGCTGGCCAGGGCTCCGGCTGACTCATTAACCTCCTTTGTAGTTGGTTTGTTTTGCCTGGAGCTTGATAACACTGCCACGAGCTGATGCCACGTGTCTGCTGAGGTTATAGGCCCATGGGGCCTTCTTTAGCGCATGGTGGCGTACGCTATACTCCTCTTGCTTAAAGAGTAAAAGGTTCTTTACTGAGTACACTGCTCGCTGGATTGTGTTGGGATGGACTGTTTGTGGGCACCCACAGTAGCTTTATTGCAGGGTTGGTCGTGCGCTGCAGCACGTTTGTTTTAGGCGAGTGGCTTCTTTGCCACCCTGAAATACCACCATCCGATTTATGTCTCTGGTGTGATTCTAGTTCTTCTTTAGAACTTCAGTTATGTTGTAGGCTCTTCTTCCGGCCTCCATAATTATGTGCCTACAGTATGGTCTATCTGTTAGGTTGAGCTTCGTACTTCCCTTTGGGTTGACTTTGTAATTGTGCTTAGCTCCCTAAGCTGGTCATTGGTTGTAGACTTCTATGAAGTCTCCCGCTGAGACCAGCCCCCAGGCTGGTTTGTGCTCTAGCACACAGCCTCCTCAGGTGCATTTGTCAGACACTGAGTAGATCCCAAGATGAGCGGGTTTCTACTCCCCTCAATACAACGGTTTATAGCACTCAGCTGAGTTCTCCTCTCCGGGATGCCCATCTCTGCGCGTGGGTATGAGTTGCTTACTGCTCTCTCGCAGTCACTCTTACTTGCTCTCTTCTCTGAAGAATGCGCTATGGAGATTCTGTGTAACAGACAGGCCTAGCCCAAACTAAATTTGGCCTTTGCCAAGTTAGTACGGCTTCCCTGGTGGCGTCGAGGGTGTCTTTGTTCCCCTCTAGTGACTGGCTGGGGTTCCCTTTGGTTTCCTGGCCACATTCCCTTTAAGGGACCACTTTCCATGGAATGCTGGTCCCAGATGCCCTGAGCAGCCTTGGAAGGCTTTCTGTGGAAGGCCTCTTTTAGGCTCAGCTTGGGCTGTTGGCCGTAGGGAATGCTGTCACTGACAGCCTTGCGTGACCCGAGGGGGAGTTGCTCCCGGCGTTTCTCTGGAAACTGCTGGACGTTTGTCTAGTCATTTGGCATGCACTCTCCTTAGCATGGCGGCATGGGTATATCGTTCCCCATAGCGGTAAACACAGAGTTGAGTTCCTTTTTGAAAGGGAACGTCTCAGGTTACGTATGTAACCATGGTTCCCTGAGAACAGGGAACGAGACTCTGCGTTGCCATGCCATGCTTCGGACTGCCTGCTGGACAGTCCCTCAAGATGAGTAGGTGTTGACTGCTTCCTCGGGCACCCCCTTTATACTTCCGGGTTCGCGCCATGATTACGTCATAGGCTGTCGCCGGCCAATAGGATTGGAGTGAAGATCGCAATACGTCACGCCGACATATGGTGGTACTGACCACGGTAAGACAAATAATGTAAGATAAACAATTATAAGTAGTACAATTCTGATTCAAGAGTTGTCAGTCAGTCATACTCCCTCATATGGTGACGATTTGTCTTGCCGATATCATCACGTTTTGACGACGTCTGTGGTTCTGTCTGATTTTTGACAACTTAAAGTTACGCCCCCTGCAACAAGTTAAGCCCCCTTTCTGTTACGCCCCTCTTGAAGTCCACAGACAGATTCTATTGGAGAAATCTAGCACAGTTATTAACTCTGTTCATTACAGTAGAAGCGGTTCGCAGGAGATGAGGCGAATCTGATACATCTAAAGTGCTGGAAGTCAAGAGCACTATGAATTATTTATTTTCAATTATTAATTTCAATAAATAAATACAAATAGGCCTACTTTGATTTGGCACATTGCCCATCTTGTTTGTAGTTATTTATTGACTTATTCATTATTACTTTATTTAATTCCATGCCTGTAGTGTACTCAAATGATTACTGCGGGAATTCAACATTCGATAACGAACCGAAATAAATCGTATAGTGCTTTTGACTTGTAGCGCAAGTAGCTATATGAAATATTGTAGGCTACTACAAACGAGAGCTAAAAACCTAACTTTTTTTTTTTTTTTAATTTTAAAATTTTAATTTTTTGTATATTTTCGCTTGGTAGTATTTTTATCTTTCATGCTATATTGACGTGAAGGATCTTGGCAGAGCTGCCCTCCGTCTGCTGCTGCCTATCCCACTGAAAATGAATTGGGCTGCATCCCCCTGACCAAGAGTATATTAATAAAATAAAGTAATAACGAATAAGTAGATAAATACAAACAAGCTGGGCAATGTGCCAAATCAGCCAGGCCACCGGGATTTCACTTTACCCGGCTGCTCGCGATGGCCAGTCCGAGACTGCCTTATATTTAGCAGTTATTATATTAATAATAAAAATGATAGCATAGCGTGAAAAAGGTCGGGTGAAAAAGGTCATCCTCTGTGTTCAGTCTTTTAAACTACTCCTCAACGTGCATGCAGTGTAAATAAACCAGTTATATCAATGAAATGATAGTAGTCAACGGCCACACCCTCGTGCTAATGGTACAGCCCACGGCGCAAACTACAAGACAGATTAAAGCTACAAGCAGCGATGAAAGGGCCCTCGCACCCGGGCTCATCGCCACCCGTTGGCCTTAAGAAAACAGTGAACAGTGGGCGACATGCATGTAAGTGAGTAAATACAGGAAAATTTTGGCAAAGTACTACTTCAAACTACTTCTAGCATGTTTGGTACTTCGTGGGAGTGAATTACAGTGTAAAGCATGCCATTTCCTGTTGCCAGCAGGTGGCGCTATGACTAACTGAATATTGGCATGTAGATGTCTTCAGGCCAGGACTCTTATCACACATGTGAAGTTTGGGGCTGATCGGACATTGTATACCTGACTTACAACAGCTTCCTCTTTAATGGCGAAACATCAGACTTTGTCAGGCCGCCACGGACACACCCTTCAATGAAAACTCAAGATCTTTGATATTTATCATCGACAAGGCCTTAAGATTAGACTGACCAAATATGATGTGGTTCTGTTTAAATGTTTATGAGGAGTTAATCACAGTGTAAAACATGACATTTCCTGTTGCCCGCAGGTGGCGCTATGACTGTAACTGAATATTGCCATGTTGATGTCTTAATGCCAGGACTCTAATACAACATGTGAAGTTTGGTGCAGATCGGACATTGTATGCCCGAGTTACAACAACTTCCTTTTTCGTGGCGAAACATCAGAATTTGTCAGGCCACCACGGACATGCCCTTCAGCGAAAACTCAAGATCTTCGCAATTTAACGTCTCAAAGGCCTTTAGATTAGACTGACCAAATATGATGTTGATCTGATTAAAGCTCTAGGAGGAGTTCGTTAAGGTACGACGTCTGGAAATGGCAAAAACTGCAAATATTTTGCAGAGAAAACTCAAAATATCTCACTTCCTGTTGGGTTTACAGATTTTGCACCCAGGGACTTTTTTGTATATATTGGGCTGTTACATGTGTCTATTGAATTTCATACCTGTACGTGTAACGTAGCGCAAAGGGCGCTTAATTGAAATTTTGTAGGTGGCGCTATCGAGCCATTTTGCCACACCTAATTCTAAAACCCATATCAGACGTAAATTTTCACTACTTCTGACGCATGTGCAAAGTTTCATCAGTTTGAGTATGTTTAGGCCCTCAAAAATGTGATTCATTTCAGAGAAGAAGTATAACTGACCGAGCAATTACAATAGGGTCCTCACACCATCGGTGCTCGGGCCCTAAAAATGGAAAAATAGAAAATCGGTTAGATTTCATTTATTCAAATGATTGTTTCTAAAGTCAAATATCCATTGACGATGTAACCGAAAAACAAGAAAAATGAATGCCTGGTTTCAATTTTAAATTTTTGCATTTGCATTGTACAGTCTGAAAACTGAATTATGAAGCGTTAGGGTCCGTGTATCTTTTGGTCATTCGTTTTTTGATTTAATATTGAAATCAGAAAATGAAAAAACGGCATCTTTTTCGTATTTAATTTTTTTCTAACAAAACGAAAAACAAGATTTCGGCTTGATTTTTCGTTCAGGGGTAGAAAATGAATAAATAACTTGAATATTTGATCTCAACATGTGGGCGGGAATGAAACACCCCTTTCCTCTGATTGGTCAACCAAACATTAAACGGTGCCGTCATCAGTTCTTCCGCAGTTCAGTGCAGCAGAATAACAGTCCTCCACTGCTATGGATTCTTAACGCGTTTATTGCAACTAACAGTTACATTTAATCTCTTTCTCATCAAACAGCCAGACTAATGAATGGCTTGAGACACAAATCGAGGCAGAGCCTAGACAAGGCTTGTCCATAAATTCGGCAACTTATGCGTGTTTATCTCAGAAATATTATTATCATTATACTAGTTTATCTCAGAAATAACAATTTACTTAGCACCTGCTCTCACAACTACCTAATAGCCAACACCTTTGGCACACTGCCTGTTTTATTATTGCTGACCACCTATCAAAATCTGTGTGGCAATGCTGCGCGACTCACGGGACAGACAGAGATATAGTGAAGCCCAGACCAGTATCAATTTAAATCATCATACACAGAATTCATAACTTTTTTTAAGGCAATACTCTTGAGATTTGGATAATGGAGGAACTTGAAATAATATGACAGATATGAAATGAAATGACATCGTATCGTAGTTTATGTTCACAGCATATATTATATATATATATATATATATATATATATATATATATATATATATATATTATAGTTCTATTATGATTTTTATTCATACAACAGATGGATATCATAATGCCGTTATCCCACAGAATGTTTCAGTGATTGACTTTAGTGAAATATGAATTTGACATAATGATTTAAGGTGAACTTGTTTGAGTTATATGAATGGAACCTGAAATAAGACTTTGTACAATAAACCAGAGATGAAGTGTTTTCATATTTAATGCCATCTACCAGTGTCAGAAATTAACTTTGCCATATGGGACAAATGATTTTCAGGGGTATTTTTTTTTTTTACCTTTATGTATCATTTCTTTCCTAATCTTATTAAATACGTATGCTATCTATAATGTTACATTCTTAAATGTAGTCAAATAAATTACAATAATATGACACTATAGGCTGTTATCAATTAAATCAGTATCAACCAACTGCTTTCAGATGTAGCTACTTACAGTAAATACATTTACACAATAACTGTATAATATAATGAGATTAATATTTTAAACAACATTTTTATTCAGAAATATGAAATGACAAAATGAAATGATACTTGGATTATGAAAGTAATCATTGTGTTAAGGAAGGAGTCATTTATTCATTTGTCGATTCGTTCAAAACGCTGATTCATTCAGGAATAAAATCGAGTGGCTGTCTATATTAATTAGTTATTGAATCATCGTCTATATTAATGGGTTCTTCAAAGATTCTTATTCATTCAGGAATGAAACAACTCTGTGTGCCAACTGCGAGTCAGTCGCTCAACGGTTCTGTGACTTTATTTGCTTTGGAAGTTTAGTTGGCAGAAAAAAATAACCGTTCTGTATGCCATCAGTTAGCCGGCCAATACTTAATATTAATTAAATAATCTCAGCGTATTGCCTAAAACAATATTTATGAATTAAGTTATGAATTCTGTGTATGATGATTTAAATTGATACTGGTCTGGGCTTCACTATATCTCTGTCTGTCCCGTGAGTCGCGCAGCATTGCCACACAGATTTTGATAGGTGGTCAGCAATAATAAAACAGGCAGTGTGCCAAAGGTGTTGGCTATTAGGTAGTTGTGAGAGCAGGTGCTAAGTAAATTGTTATTTCTGAGATAAACTAGTATAATGATAATAATATTTCTGAGATAAACACGCGTAAGTTGCCGAATTTATAGACACACAGAAGAAAAACCTCTAGGCTCTGCCTCGATATGGTAGCATATGTGTCAAGTCATTCGTTAGTCTGGCTGTTTGATGAGAAAGAGATAGAGATTAAGATTAAATGTAAATTTAAAAGAGATTATATGCTGTTGCAATAAACGTTGCAGTCCATAGCAGTGGAGGACTGTTATTCTGCTGCGCTGAACTGCGGAAGAACTGATGACGGCACCGTTTAATGTTTGGTTGACCAATCAGCGGAAAGGGGTGTTTCATTCCCGCCCACATGTTGAGATCAAATATTCAAGTTGTTTATTCATTTTCTACCCCTGAACGAAAAATCAAGCCAAATTCTTGTTTTTCGTTTTGTTAGAAAAAAATGAAAAACGAAAAAGGTGCCGTTTTTTCATTTTCCGAATTCAATATTAAATCAAAAAACGAATTCGATGTCATTGCCACTGCTGAAAAACAAACAAACAAAAAAAAATTTTTGCAATTCCACCATTATTTCCTGTTGTAAGCTAAAACTGTGCCATTGTTATATTATTTTGCTGTTGTACAAAAGACATTAAAGTGCTCTAGATAATGTGGCTTTTTTCTTTATTTGTGGCTTTGAGAATTTCAAAAATCTTTCATATGGTGACATTTGGTTACATTTGGTGACATTTTTAGTAAGTAATTGGTGATTTCATATTGGAATGTTGATAGCCCTCAGGCACTATAGTACAAAGTAAATTGTGATAAGTTATCTAAAGCTTATTGTTTAGTGGGCCTAAAACATTATAAATCAAATATGAAATATCATGACCTTACCTGAACATTGTCTCTAGCTTGTGACGTCTCCCCAGATTCACTGTCTCTGGTTGTAGTCTGCTTTTTCTGAAAGAGATGACGACAGTTCCATTAGAACGAAGCCTAAACTCAATGCAGTGTCTAATAAGGCCCCGTTTACACTAGTGCGTTTTCATTATAAAACGGCGTTTTAAAACGAAAACGATCCTCGTCTACACTGGTGTTTCCACAGCGTTTCAGAAACGATCTCCGTCTACACTACACGGCCGAAGACGCATGTCACATGACTGTTAATGCACGTACAAGTGTAAATAATTGCCTCTTGCGCATGTAGACAACTGCAGTATTAAAAATATGCAGAGTTTAACTGCACAATGGCTGCTAAAAATGACAACAAAGCCAGCAAACATGTTATTGTTTACACGGTCGTCAAGGATACTCAAAGCGAACGGGGGAAGCCACGCCATCGTTTTTAAAAGTCTCCGTTTTGGGTACGTTTACACTAAAACGCAACCCCGGCGTTTTCACACTAAAACGGCGTCTGCAGCGTTTTCGAAAGCCTCAGTTTTCGAGGTTCGTAAACGCCGGCGTAGTGTAAACGACAGGCGTAACCGTAGCAAAAGTTATGCGTTTTAAAACGAAAACGCACTAGTGTAAACGGAGCCTAAGCAGAGAGAATGAGAAAGACAACAGTCACCCACACGACTCTGTTGAAAGGAACTCAAAAGGTCCGTCTGCTTCAGTTTTTTACTGGGTGGTACATTAGGCATGTTTTTGGCCGTTCCGTGTATCTTTGAATAGGACAAATGATAATGAGCTGAGAAAGATTTTTAACTTTCATAACTTGGTCGTTATTTTAGCAATGTAACCTTAAAAATAGTGATAGTCATCTATTATTCTTAAAATTAGTATTACCTTAAAACTGTCTCGTGCTAACATGAATTGTTTCTGTCAAATCATTTGCACTTTATTTTTACTTTGGTGAGTCTTAAAAGTAATTTTCTGACAAAAACGATAGATAATATAATATTTTATATTGTTTGTGAAAAGGATTACCTTGTTTATTGTTACACGATTAAATAAATCTGTGTTTGTACGTAGTTTACTTCTTTCTCTTGTCAATCCGTTAATCCGTCCACGCCCGGGAATCGAAACTCACTGAAGACCTGCGAAATGTGCCAGGGTTAATGGTGTACAAGCTGGATTTACTATCAAAGCCAAGAATTTATTTACGTAGATAAAAAATAAATTAGTAGCCAAATGTATAGTCAGAGTCAGAGACAGTTATATTCCAAACAGTGATATCCTTCACCTTCACGTTAAAAAATGGAAACCAGGAAAGGTAGCCTACCTTCTCCAAGTCAAAAGAGAATCTGCCTGGTTCACGCCCTGGTAAATAAATCATTCTGATATCACGGGACGTTCTGGTAATTCCACGCCCAGTACCGGGAATCGAAAGTATTAAACATTTTTATGAAACACTCGCTTTTTACCTCCACTATGTGACAGGGATGGGCGCCGTTAAGATCATGATCATCATAAGTAGGCCTAACAGGGATTCAGATTTAGATAATCTATTCTAGACATAATTATTACAATTATAACATTTTTTAAAGTTAAATAATAAATTCTTAAATAATACAGGCTTAAATAAATAAACATTCATAATGAAATAAGGAAATAATGTAGCCTATTATTATTATCATTATTATACATTTTATTTCACCTGTTTTTTTTTTCCCACCCTTTTTGCCTAACATAATTCCTCATACTGCCATAGAATAGAACAAACAACAACAAAAACTCCAAAACCTATGCATGTCAATAGATATAACCATGTATTCTGAGAATCCACAAATTCAGTGGAAGTTAGCACCAACCCTGATCAAACACACCTGAACCACCAAACCAAGGTGGATTATTTGAGAATTCCAGGCAGGTGTGCTGGAGCAGGGTACTCTGTATGACGATCATACATGAGCAGGGCTGTCCTCTGTATTTAAGTGGAAATTTCTTTTCTACTCGTTAGTCATAGGCTATATAGGGCACTCAGGTCAGTCTCTGAGGGTATGTGTTTTTTCCAATAGGTAAATTCACCCTGTATTGTGGGCTCTCTTTATAGCAGTGCATGCAAATTAATCAGGGCCCAAGCACAAAGGGCGAAGTGTGGCACTTTGAAATGACTCCGTGGCGGCCTGTCTGATGTTTCGCCATAAAAGAGGAAGCTGTTGTAAGTCAGGCATACAATGTCCGATCTGCCCCAAACTTCACATGTGTGATAAGAGTCCTGGCCTGAAGACATCTATATGCCAATATTCAGTTAGTCATAGTGCCACCTGCTGGCAACAGGAAATGGCATGCTTTACACTTTAATTCACTCCCAGAAACACAATTCAATATGTATTTGTATATGTACATATTCAATAAAGTACCAAACATACTAGAAACACGTTAAATCATGCAACACTTGGCTAAGTGAAACATTAAGTTGTAGTAACTCAAGCCGGGCTGAAGCTGGTACCCGGGCGTGGCAGTGGGGCTCGACAGCGCCCCCTGGAACGGTGTCTAAAAACTCGGTCCATATATCAAACACGCTTGCACGTATTTGTATGAAACTCGGTACACATATAGACCTCATTGGGCCGAACAACTTTCGTGCTCTAGTGTACTCCTCAAAGTTGAATGAAATAACTTTTTTAAAACATTAACTTTCAATATGTCCTAAACTTCCTGTTTTACTGGGAAATAGATCAACACAAGACAGAAAACTGCTCATCAAGCCTTTTCATGTTTTTTATTTTTTAGAAAATGTGTAATACAAATTAAATGTTTTGTTTTACAATTCATTCGTGTTTGAATAGCAAGATTATTTATTGCTATTCATATTATTTATGAATAGCAAGATTATTTATTAAATTCAACGTTTTCATTTTATTTTATATTTACAAGACATTCAAAACATTTTTCAGACCCAAACTGAAGATCCTAAAAGCTTCCCAACATGAGCAATCAAAACAACATGAATCACACAAGGTACACGCTAAAATACATGAAAGTATAAACATTAATGCTGTATTTATTATATTAAATGGTTTTATTTGTTGTAATTGACATCTAGATTCATTGAGTAGGTATAAAGAACAGTGATCTGAGGTTTTGCTGTATGAGTCCTGATTTTAACCCTCAAAGATGTCATTCTAAATGTATTTACATTTGATAGTGTATTGTTGTCTCTTATTTTACCAGTTGTCAAATCAATTAATTTGATGTATTTGTGATTCAGAGGGTTACTGTTAAAGCTTGAACATGATCCCTTACAACAAAGACAAAACATTCAGATAAATCAATGTAAAATCCCTAATACATCAACAGACATATAAACTAAAAGAAAAATGCATTTAAAGATATATGAGTGAACAATTTGTTGTATGAGTGAAATGAGTATGAATGGATACATGAATACACAAGTCTGTATGAAAAACAATGTAAAGGAAAAAAATAACTGTAATTTTAATGTTCACTGTTCTGCTGTCTTTGCACAAGTCAGACCCACAATCACCTGCAGGTGAGATACATGACTTTATACTTGTCAAAAATAAGAGAAACCAAGCGTAACTTCTGCTTTTGAACACAATCATCACTAAGAATTATATGAAAAGTGAAACCCCATAATGACAGTGAATAATGTCTCAGAATTGAAGGCTTGTTGTCATGTTTTCCCAAAGAAATGGAGATGTGTGGATGTCTTCAATCACAATCTTCCATCTCAATGTCGGTCTGATTCTCTTGATCTGCAGTTTCATACTCATAGCTTTTATCACTGTAGGCTTCTAAGATATTGACAATCTCATGCAAACCTCTTATCCTAGCCTGTGCTCTGATCATATCCAGAATGGGCTGAATGGAATAGGCGTATTCCACAATGCTTCTAGTTTTACCCTTTTCTCCTGGGTAGACATATCCACCAGTGTGCACACCAATCAGTTTGCAGTGTTCATCAAAAACTGGAGAGCCAGAAGATCCGTGAAAGAAACAAGAATTATAATTAATCTGGTTTTCATAAAAGTCCCATCTATCTTCCAAACTCCTCTGTGTAATCACATGAATGAAATTGATATTCTCAGATATGTGTTTATCTGCAGCCTCTTGTGTTTTATTTTTCCCAATGATGAAGCAGGGATCTGTTCTCTTAATCCCACCTTCTGGATGTCCCACAATGCAGATCCCACCACGGCTTGGTGGGGGGCCAGGACTGTAATATCTGAGCAACTCAGGACAGTCTGTGATTTCATCAATAGCATCCAGTTCAAGAAGAGCAAAGTCAAGACGGCTTTTATTGGTATCTGTTATGTAACAGTAAGCAGTAATCTGTTTCTTGAACGGCACCAGCTTCACCTTTGAGTCCAGACGTTCAAAATCAAATGCGGCTTCTAAAGACTTTGTAGAAGAAAGCTTGTCTGGAGACTCGAGAAGTTCCATAACAACATGTGCGTTAGTGAGAATAAATTGCTCAAAGAGTAGGAAACCAGTTCCTCTAGCGGATCCCTCCACTCGAATCTGACACACAGAGTCAGAGAGTCTCATGAGCTGCTTTATTTTATACACCTCAGAGAAACTCTGAACACTTTTGTCATATTCTGCTCTGCAGACTCTTTGGGCCTCAGATTTTTTCCTCGGTTTTTCTTGCCGCTTTAATAATATATCCAGTAAAAACGGAAACTGAGCACGCAGAATTCTCAAAATCTCTTCAGAGTCAGGAATTATTTTAAACAAATTAGTTAAAGAATTTTTGTATTTCATTGTGTTTCCCTTTTTGGTTTCTTCTTGTTCACTGTTGACGGGATGCTGGTTAGGATCAACATTTTCTTCCAAATCAGCAGCTGAAGCTTCATTCATTTCAGGGCTGACATCACTCAAGAAGTCATCTTGGCTGTCTGGCTGGTTTTTGTCACTGATAACAATGATCTCAAAATGCTTTCGATCAAGATGCTCTACAGTGCTTGACATTACATGGTTTATCTCACTCCCAAACTCACGGAGTGCACACTGTTTCTTGAATATGACGCTGATGAATCGTCCGTCACGCTGAAGAGCAGCCTTCAGTTTGTCTTCTTTGAACGCGTACACACAAACATCGTCAACTTTCTTCCTCAGCTCATTGTTTTTCATCAAGTGTTTCACTTTCTCCCCTCCTTTTGTTTTAATGTAAAAGATTACTAAGTTTTCTGATTCGTTGGAGAACGAAAGCCTTCCAGTTGTTTTTTTCTTTGTATCAACATTTCCAGTATTTTTGATGAAGGATATATCTAAGAGCTCATCTTTTTCAATAAGACAGCAGGGGAAATCGGTCTTCACAGCAGGTCTATAAACTTCTGCTTTGGATCTCTTGATGACTATTTCTTTATCCATGTTTTCTTTTTTAATCTTTTTGAAAATCTGGTTTGTATTAAGAGCATCAAGCACAGTCTTGGATGTATCACACGCCACTGCATGTTTGTTGAATTTGTAGCGGAAATTGAAAGTGTGGCTTTGCCCTTCATCGCACTGTTAAATTCAGAAGAACAATAATACAAAAAGCATTAAACATGTATGAATAAAAGATTTCCATAAAATGCTTAGCAATATTGCTTAATATTATAGAAATAGCAGGGATGGGTATCCACACAATTTTTCACATTTAATTTGGATCCACAAGTCACTGATCACAGTTCATAATGCGCACCTTTTTTTAATTCTTTAATTTAGTTGTATTACTCATGAAGTAGAAAATCAGCCACTGATTCAACAGTGATCTGCAGAACAAGAGGATCAATACAGGTAAAGGCATTTCAGTTGATAAGCACCAAGTACCATTAAAATTCACATACCTGCTGCACATGGCTTTTTGATGGACCCTCTTTAACTTCCTTCTTTAAAGAATTGTTCATCCTTTCCTGAGTGAATGTCAACACAACAGTACTGTTAATATAACTTCACCAGTGTACATGGTTTTACCATCATATAGTAAATCATAAGCAATGCAATAAATTGTCACTCTCAAAAGGTATGGATTTTTAAAGCAGCTATCAAGAAGCTTCATCTTTCCAAAGTGTTTTGACTAGAGAAATTCCACACACACTTTTTCAGAAGACTTAAATAATCTTCATCCAATGATATAGATATGTCAGTATGCAACAAACCTTTAGAGTATCATGGACATTATTTCCTTTATTATTGCTTGAAAGATTTATTCTTTTCTAGAACAATGGCATAAGCAACATTAAAAATAGTATATATTATTAATTGAACACATTTGAATCCAATACAATTTAGGACATTACCAAAATTAGATTGAATTATGTTATTGCCACATGAATTAATGAAAAGTGCACTCAAATTATGTAAGATTGTTAGTTTCTTTAACGTGCACCATTTAAAAATATGAAATCTTAAAGTGGGAAGAAGAGTAGGTCATTAAAAACTTTCTATATTGCAAGCCTTCTAAAGCCATAGAGTAGCTTTGTTCAAGGAACTGACCAAAATGTATTTATTTGTTTTCTTTGAATATATCCAGAAACAAATGTGGAGCAAAAATAGTCTAAGGAAAAACATCATCATTTGAAAAAATTATTTGAATAAAGGCGTTTTTTGGTCTGTTCCTCACATGTGACAGATCCAGAAGCCTGGAAATATAGTGCACAAGCTATATAGACTACTTTTATGGTGCTATTTTATGAGCAACTCAGTGTTAATGATTAAAGACATGGGTCTTTAAAAAGCATTTTTATTTTTTTAATAAATTACAAATGTATGGTTCATTTGCACTTGATTATTCACTTGACCTTGATGTCTTCATTGGCTGAGACAAAGCAATGACCTAAAACTTTATTTCTTAGACCTGAATCATTATAATTAATGAAATATCATGACCTTACCTGGGGCTTGGGCCCGTCATCGCTGCTTGCAGCTATATTTATTATTGAGATATCAAGAATTTACCTGTACCTTTTCACCAGTTTGTGACATCCTTCTGGCTCCACTGTTGCTGTCAGTCTGAAATAGACATTCCACAATCTTCACCATAACCATTTAGACTAAAGGTCTTCGCACACTGAAGGCCTTTGCACACTGAGTCCGAAATTTTCGCACGTTAAAAAATAAATACAACCTCACGTTATGTCAATCACGTTTGCACACTGCCTCCGAAACTTTTGTCAGTCATAAAAAAATTCGGATCAGGTTCGATTTTCTGCGTTTTTCGCATCCGTGGCATGCATTTTGAGAGACGTTTTGACAATTCAGAGCCACCGTACGCGAACGCTAAAATCCCCAATGCCATCTGACAAGTTGATCCACGTCATCTACAGCACAAAGCAGTAGCACTGTATGACAAACAAAGTGTGGAAAGAGACAGAATATAAAGATAGAGTGTGCCAGTATCGCTAGCAAAGCATCAAACTGAGGCACTGACACTGTGAAGTAGAAACGCTCGGGATAATCCCGCAGCTCCTTGATGAGGTGGAACTCTCCTTCCTCTCTACGCAATCTCAGGATCGGATGGACCCAATATTTTCTCTTTCTTTTTGTCTTTTTAAGAAGAGAGAGGACAACTAAATCATGCTCACTGCTTGAAGACTTCATTTTGTATTATTTTGCTCATTGTTTCGCAACGGATTCATTAATACGCATCGGACTCAGTGTGCAAAGTCTCTGTGCGTGACGAAGGTGTGCGTTTTAGGATCACGAATACGAAAAAACGCATACGAACATTTCGGACTGTGTGCAAAGGCCTTGAGTCAGAAATTCGCGTCTGAAATTTTCGCACGTTTAAAAATAAATACGACCTCACGTTGTGTCAATCATGTTTACACACTGCCTCCGAAACTTTCGTCTGTCGTAATAAAATTCAGATCAGGTTCGATTTTCTGCGTTTTTCGTATCTGTGGCACGCATTTTGAGAGACGTTTTGACAATTCAGAGCCACCGTTGAAGCGAACGCCAAAATCCCGAATGCCATCTGACAAGTTGATCCACATCGTCTACAGCACAAAGCAGTAGCACTGTATGACAAACAAAGTGCGGAATACAAAGAGACACAATATAAAGACAGATCATGCCAGTATCGCTAACAAAGCATCAAACTGAGGCACTGACATCCTGAAGTAAACTTTGAAACGCTCGGGATAATCCCGCAGCTCCTTGATGAGGTGAACTCTCCTTCCTCTCTACGCAATCTCGGGATTGGATGGACCCAATATTTCCTCTTTCTTTTTCTCTTTTTAAGAAGAGAGAGGACAACTAAATCATACTCACTGCTTGAAGACTCCATTTTGTATTGTTTTGCAATTTTTTTTTTTTTTTCGCAACGGATTCATTAATACGCATCGGACTCAGTGTGCAAGGTCTCTGTGCGTGACGAATTTTTAGGATCACAAATACGAAAAAACACATACGAAAGTTTCGGACTCGGTGTGCACAGGCCTTAAGGCTAAACATTTCAATACAATGTTCAACATAAAGAATGGCAACAGCCAAGCTTAGAAATTTGAAAATCAATATTTATAAATCTATGATGCATAATATTTTGTCTCCTCAAAATAATCCAAAATGCTACTGTTCATCATTTTCTTCGCTAGTGTTGACAAAGAGTGATGTTGGGAATTCATTGTTTCTGTGAAGAGGACAAATGATGAGCTCAAGATATCTAAAAAAAAATCTGATAAAAAGCTATAATACTACACTACTGAAGTATGTACAGTTTACATATTTGGTAAATAAAAATTTGCTTACAGTCTAATGTTACAATTACAATATGTGTTTTAATACATTTTTCACACAACTGGATTGCAAGCAAATTTTTATTTCTGAGATGATAACGAAAACTACCTTTGGATTAGTGCCTACTGTTTGCACTTAATTTTTTTTGAAAACAGTAAGCAAATTAAAGCCTGTACTGCACAGTATTGAGTAAGCATTTGTTTGCATACACGTTCGTCCATCGTCCAGCAAATCCTCGTTCACCAAAGCCATTCCGCTCCGCTTCCCATTGTTCGGTGAAGGACGCATTCATTCATTAAAGTCCAACCAATTATATTCCCCTTCGCAGCCCGCAGTGTTTGAAAGCAGGGAATACCCCGCCAAAGCGCCTGATCCGTCACGATTCGTTCACGTATTACCAGTGAAAACAGAGAAGTAGGCGTTTGCAGTGATTTAGGTTTATATTATTGAGATAACCTAAATCATTCATGCGAAAAATGTATTTTTAGAAGTTGTAGTAAACCTCTAGGGTAACATTATATTTCGTTTAATATATTTTGTTTTATAAAGTTACCTTATGTGAGTTAAAATAGTTTAAATGAAGCAGGAGAAGGTGCGTATCATCTGCTTTCCTTTGTGTGTGTGAAGTGTGAAGTGTAATCTGATCTCATGCAGCGCGCAAAAGATTTCGAATTCTTCTTTTAGTGTTTTCGAGGGTTACAGACCATTGTAAAAGCTGCTTACCGCCACCTACTATATTGGAGTGAGTAAATGCAACGTCCCTTTCAAGGAAAGTCTGTCAGCTCGGCGGCCATATTTGCAACGCCTCCGAGCAGCTATTTCGGGCATCCAAGACCAAGGCTGTGTCCGAAATCGCCCCCTATACCCTTAAATAGGGCACTATTTGAGGGGACAGCCATTTGTAGTGGTGTCCGAAACCATAGTGGACGATGTTGAGTGCACTCATTCAATCCCACAATGCACCGCAATAACGAGTGTACAACCGATGCACGCTCAACGGCTAGAGAATACCCATAATGCACTGTGAGAGTCGCGCGCTGAATGAATTCCCGCGCCTCGCGCCCGCAGTTAAATCAATCATCCATTCGTTTTCCAAACCGCGCTGGTCCAGCATTATCATACAGGTATAAATCCCTTTTTACTTAATCATTAAATCATTTAAAAGGTTTGAATATGCTAGTTCAACATACATATTCATTACTACTGGAGCTCACAGTTTGCTACATTTCAAAAGATTATTAAACAGCAGCACAAACTATGCAAAATCGGCAGCCCTTCCGGTTCACTCAGTGTCCGAATTCACTAACTCGTTTCATTCACTCCTTCAAGTGGACTATATTAGTGGAGTAATGTAGGGAATAGTGAATGAGGGTATAGGGGGCGATTTCGAATACAGCACAAGTCCTATCTATTTGAATGGTGGAATCCTGACATCTCAAAAACTGCTCGGCGAACTCACAATTAAATAACATATTTCAAATCAGCAACAAAATCTGACATGGACTGTCCCATAAATGTTGTTTCTTGTGCTCAAATAGCATTAAAAAGCTTATTTTTCAGGCTAGATGAGCCAATGCGCATGTGCAGTCCTAAAGCGCGAGTCTGTTCTTTGAGTATTGGAACTGAACTTCAACGGATCTTTGAGTATTGGAACTGAACTTCAACGGTTGATGATGATGTAGAGCGAGATCACAAGGACGCAAGATCGCTTAAAGGGTTAGTTCACCCAAAAATGAAAATAATGTCATTTAATAATAATAATAATCTTCGGAACGCAAATTAAGATATTTTTGTTGAAAACCGATGGCTCAGTGAGGCCTGCATAACCAGCAATGACATTTCCTCTCTCAAGATCAATTAATGTACTAAAAACATATTTAAATCAGTTCATGTGAGTATAGTGGTTCAATATTAATATTATAAAGCGACGAGAATATTTTTGGTGTGCCAAAAAAAACAGAATAACGACTTATTTATTGATGGCCGATTTCAAAAGACTGCTTCAGGAAGCTTCGGAGCGTTATGAATCAGCGTGTCGAATCAGCTGTTCGGTTTGACACGCGATCCGAATCATGATTTGATACACTGATTCATAACGCTCCGAAGCTTCATGAAGCAGTGTTTTGAAATCAGCCATCACTATATAAGTCGTTATTTTGTTTTTTTTGGCGCACCAAAAATATTCTCGTCGCTTTATAATATTAATATTGAACCACTGTACTCACATGAACTGATTTAAATATGTTTTTAGTACATTAATGGATCTTGAGAGAGGAAATGTCATTGCTCCCTATGCTATGTGAAAGTTTGAAACAGAAAATAGTGGTTTTCATCTTGCCACTTTCTTGGTAAAGAAAACACCTTTTTACTCAAATTAATCAAAATGGAGTTATAGTGTTTTGGAACCAAACTCTTTAAATATACATACGTTTTTTTTTTAAAAATGAAAATATAAAAAACTTTGCAGGATTTACGATATTGATGACCGTTAAAATGCGTCATTACAGTCCATGAAAAGGGTATATTGTGGTGGGCGCGAGCTGCATGATGACACCATAGATGACCATATATTTATTGTGTTTTTTTAAAAACGCTCAAATCTGCCAATGAGCAGCATTAAAATGTCAAGACATTTTTTCCTCATTCAGTTATACATAATTGTACAGAAAGATAATTAAGATCTCAGGAATATTTATTTGAGGTATTGATGAAATGCAAACAAACAAAAACACAAATAAAAGAAAGAAAATAATCAAAACATAGCTGCTATACAGATTTGTGACATCAAAAAAAGAAAAAGCACAAACTCTCCTTCAAAATGTCAGTAGCTCTGAGCAGTTATTTAATATGAATTCAGAGACATTTATAATAAATAGAACATAATTGAAAAAGTAAAACAGCATTCCTGTTATATGCATTCACAAAGAAATTTTAAGTTTACAGTACAAAACAAGATCTGAGTAACCAAAATGAGATATTTTCTTTATATTTTTTATCCGTAACTTTAAAGTGTTATCTGTTAAATAATGAACGATAAAAACAAAATACTCAAACAAAAGACAGAAGTGTTTCATCCTGGTGGTGAAAGGTCAGAGGTCAAAACAGAATCTTTAAACTTTAAATTAAGATTCTATAGAGAACAAACGTGATGTGTTGTTACCTGGATGATTAAAAACTGTTTTATGTTTTTTGATAGTAAGTTCCTTGTTTATCCTGAGCAGTTAAACTGCTCAATATAGTCTTCAGGAAAAACCTCCAGATGCTGGAATTTTTTTTAAATCTATGCATTTAAATATTAGTGTACTCCTCAAAGTTGAATGATTTTTAATTAACTTTCAATATATCGAAAAACTTCCTGTTTTACTGTGAAATAGATCAACACAAGACAGAAAACTGCTCATCAAGCTTTTTTATTGTATTTTATGTGTAATACAAATTAAATGATTTGTTTTACAATTCATTCAGTGTTTGAATAGCAAGATTATTTATAAAGATTCAATGCTTTCCTATTTCTTATTTTCAGACCCAGCAAACTGAAGATCCTAAAAAGCTTCTCAACATGACCAGCAATCAAAACAACACGTACACGTAATAAATGTAAGTGGAATAATCATTAATGCTGTATTTGTTATATTAAATGGTTTTATTTGTTGTAATTGACATCTACATTAATCAAGTAGGTATAAAATGATCTGAGGTTTTGCTGTATGAGTCCTGATTTCAACCCTCAAAGATGTTATTCTAAATGTATTTATTTTAGTGGAGATACATTTGATAGTGTATTGTTGTCTCTTATTACAGCAATTGTGAAATCAATTAATTTGGTGTATCTGTGATTCAGAGAGGACTGTTAAAGCTTGAACATGATCCCTTACAACAAAGACAAAACATTCAGATAAATCAATATAAAATCCCTATAATACATCAACAGACATAAAAAGTAAAAAGAATATAAGAAAAATGCATATAAAGATATATGAGTGAATGATTTGTTGTACGAGTGAAATAAGTATGTATTGATACATGAATACACAAGTCTGTATTAATAACAATGTAAAGAAACTGTAAAGAAAAAAAATAACTGTAATTTTAGTCTCTGCCAAATGAATAATGTTCACTGTTCTGCTGTCTTTGCACAAGTCAGACCCACAATCACCTGCAGGTGAGATACATGACTTTATACTTGTCAAAAATAAGAGAAACCAAGCGTAACTTCTGCTTTTGAACACAATCATCACTAAGAATTATATGAAAAGTGAAACCCCATAATGACAGTGAATAATGTCTCAGAATTGAAGGCTTGTTGTCATGTTTTCCCAAAGAAATGGAGATGTGTGGATGTCTTCAATCACAATCTTCCATCTCAATGTCAGTCTGATTCTCTTGATCTGCAGTTTCATACTCATAGCTTTTATCGCTGTAGGCTTCTAAGATATTGACAATCTCATGTAAACCTTTTATCCTAGCCTGTGCTCTGATCATATCCAGAATGGGCTGCATGGAATAGGCGTATTCCACAATGCTTCTAGTTTTACCTCTTTCTCCTTTGTACACATATCCACCAGTGTGCACACCAATCAGATAGCAGTCTTCATCAAAAACTGGAGAGCCAGAAGATCCGTGAAAGAAACAAGAATTATAATTAATCTGGTTTTCATAAATGTCCCATTTATCTTCAAAACTCCTCTGTGTAATCACATTAATGAAATTGATATTCTCAGATATGTGTTTATCTGCAGCCTCTTGTAGTTTTGTTTTCTCAATGATGAAGCAGGGGTCCATTTTCTTAATTCCACCATCTGGATGTCCCACAATGCAGATCCCACCACTAGGAAGGGGGCCAGAACTAAAACGTCTGAGCAACTCAGGACGGTCTGTGATTTCATCAACAGCATCCAGTTCAAGGAGAGCAAAGTCAAGATGGCTTTTATTGGTATCTGTTATGTAACAGTAAGCAGCAATCTGTTTCTTGAACGGCACCAGCTTCACTTTTGAGTCCAGACGTTCAAAATCAAATGCGGCTTCTAAAGACTTTGTAGAATAAAACTTGTCTGGAGACTCGAGAAATTCCCTAACAACATGTGCATTAGTGAGAATAAATTGCCCAAAGAGTAGGAAACCAGTTCCTCTAGCGGATCCCTCCACTCGAATCTGACACACAGAGTCAGAGAGTCTCATGAGCTGCTTTATTTTATACACCTCAGAGAAACTCTGAACACTTTTGTCATATTCTGCTCTGAAGAATGTTTGGACCTGAGACTTGTTCTTTAGGTTCTCTCGCTGCTTTAACGTCTCCAGTAAATCTTTATACTGAGAACGCAGAATTCCCAGAATTTCTTCAGAGTCAATTACTTTAGAGTATTTAGCTGAAGTATTTGTGGATTTCATTGTGTTTCCCTTTTTGGTTTCTTCTTGTTCACTGTTGACGGGATGCTGGTTAGGATCAACATTTTCTTTCAAATCAGCAGCTGAAGCTTCATTCATTTCAGGGCTGACATCACTCAAGAAGTCATCTTGGCTGTCTGGCTGGTTTTTGTCACTGATAACAATGATCTCAAAATGCTTTCGATCAAGATGCTCTACAGTGCTTGACATTACATGGTTTATCTCGCTCCCAAACTCACGGAGTGCACACTGTTTCTTGAATATGACGTTGATGAATCGTCCGTCACGCTGAAGAGCAGCCTTCAGTTTGTCTTCTTTGAACGCGTACACACAAACATCGTCAACTTTCTTCCTCAGCTCATTGTTTTTTGTTAAGCGTTTCACTTTCACTCCTCCTTTTGTTTTAATGTAAAAGATTACCAAGTTTTCTGATTCGTTGGAGAACGAAAGCCTTCCAGTTGTTTTTTTCTTTGTATCAACATTTCCAGTATTTTTGATGAAGGATATATCTAAGAGCTCATCTTTTTCAATAAGACGGCAGGGGAAATCCGTCTTCACAGCAGCTCTAGGAACTTCTCCTTTGGATCTCTTGATGACTATTTCTTTATCCATGTTTTCTTTTTTAATCTTCTTGAAAATCTTGTTTGTATTAAGAGCATCAAGCACAGTCTTGGATGTATCACACGCCACGGCATGTTTCTTGAATTTGTAGCGGAAATTGAAAGTGTGGCTTTGCCCTTCATCGCACTGTTAAATTCAGAAGTACAAAAATACAAAAAACATTTATGAATAAAAGATTTCGATAAAATGATTAGCAATATTGCATAATATTAAAATATATACAAATAATATATAGCAGGGATGCGTATCTGCACAATTTTCCAGATTTAATTTGGACTCACAAGTCACTGATCACAACAGTTGATAATGTGCACTTTTTTTTTGAAAATTCTTTAATTTAGGTGTATTTTTCATGAAGTAGAAGACTAGCCCACTGATTCAACAGTGATCTGCAGGACAAGAGGATCAATACAGGTAAAGGCATTTCAGTTGATAAGCACCAAGTACCATTAAAATTCACATACCTGCTGCACATGGCTTTTTGATGGACCCTCTTTAACTTTCTCCTTGACAAATTTGTTTGTCCTTTCCTGAGTAAATGTCAACAAAACTGCATTGTTAATGAGTTCACTAGTGCACATGGGTTTACTATCAAATTGTAAATTATAAGCAATGCAAAAAATGATCACTGTAAAAAGATATGGATTTTTTTAAAGCAGCTATCATGCTTTGTTTTTTCAAAATGTTTTGTCTAGAGAAATTCCACACACACTTTTTCACAAGACCCTTAAATAATCTTCATCCAATGATACAGATATGTCACTATGCAACAAACCTTTAGAGGATCATGGCCATTATTTCCTTTTTTCTTGCTCTTAAGATTTATTCTTTCCTAGAAAAAATTCACAAGCAACAATAAAATAGCATATTATTATTATAAATAACTGAACACAATTGAATACAATTTAGGACATTACCAAAATACATTGAATGTTATGATATTGCTACACAAAATTAATCAGAGAAGCAATGCATCCTCAGTCCGTGACTTTTTGGCACGTGGCGAATGTGGACGGTGGGGCTGAGAGTGAGGAAGCATAGCGTCACTCACTGCCAAACTGCACCTGATATGCAATGAGGAAATTGCTTTTTTTATTGTGAAAGTAGGCGGGACAGAAGTTGTCTCTTTTAGAGATAACAAAAGATTTTCCATACGGCCCTCCTCCAGGGAAAGGAGCCGTGCTCTCATGTCTCCTGTAGAGCAGCTTCCCTCATCTCTGGGCTGCCCGTCTCAAGGCCGCTTAGATGGATGCTTGGAAGTCTTAGCAGCGGTGTGAGGGAAGGGCTGCGTTGCCTTCCTGCAGGATGCTTAACGTTGCGGCCCCTCTGGAGCAGGTGTAGACACTGCAGGGGGATGCCCTCAACAATGAGCAGACTGGGGGGCAGCCCGCAGCGGCCTGGTGGCAGAGGTGTCACGCCGGGCAGGATTTGCTTGATGGTCTCCGTCACTTCTGCATCTGACTCAGCATGAGCGAACTCACCCGAAAGGGGGAAGCTCAGCATCAACTTCTGTAGAGGACATTAGCCCGCTCTCCAATGCAGCCATCGATCTTCATCCGGAGCACCGAATGACATGCTGGGTCCCCCATGAGAAGGACCTGGCAGTTCAATGGCACATGAAATGGTAGAGGAGTGGGAGGTCAGTGGGGGCTGGCCTGGCGGAAGCTCTCCCACTGTAACCCTCAGGTCTCCCAAAGTGTTAAAGGTGCAGTGTGTACATTTTAGCGGCACCTAGCAGTAAGGGTGGCAATTGCAATATAGAGAAGCTACGGTGACCAACACAGGACAAAGATGTCGTCGTCTGAGACAGCAGAGAGTAGCTAGTCAATCAAACGCACTCTGTAGAGCAGTTTGTCCGGTTAGGGCTACTGTCGAAACATGCCGGCGCAAAATGGTGACTTAACATGTAAGGGGACCCGCGGTGTATGTAGATAGAAATGGCTCATTCTAAGGTAATAAAAACATAACTGTTCATTATGTAAGGTCTTTATACACCACTGAAAACATACAGTAGTTATATTGCATTTCTGTCAATAGATCCTCCTAAAACTTACGCATTGCACCTTTAACCATGCCTGTGGCTCTGCATTGTGCAGAGGCAGCATTCTGGGTAACAGCAGAAGGGATTTGTTCCTTTACGAGGAAGATGAGTCTCGACCAGTGTCGACATGGTCATATTCACACAATGGGGACATAAACCGTCCACGAATGCTGTCTCAGTATGCTCTCGGACCAGGCATGTGAGACCGTGATCGTGGCCGTCAGATGAAGACAAGAAACTACTACAACCAGAAACACATTGACAGAAAGGGATCTTTAAAAAGATGCTTGTCATCTGATTTGCTCTTTTAGGAAAAAAAAATGCGCTTTTTGACTGAAGCACCCAGGGGAGAATCGCTGCACTTATCAGCGCACTGGCAAAACACCACTGAATGTGCCCTCTTCACCAGTCCAGAGAGATTCCCACACTGCAACTCTTTTCCAAGCTGAAAGAGTGATCGCTGGAAGAGTGATCACTTGGCTCTGAAGCAAATTTCTCAACGAGTGGATGCGAGCCGCCATCTTAAGGGGCTTTCACACCGGGCAGTTCTAGGAACTTAGTTATAGGAACTATCCACAAGGGTGGTTCCCTGAGAACTAAATGTTCCTCTAGGGCCATTTTCCTGGTTACATTAGCACTGCCAGTAGTAAACTCTGAAGTGACATAATCCATGCTTGTTGTTGTGACTTTTATTTTGACTGCGCTGAGAAAGCTAGAGCCTGTCTTCCGTGTCCTTGACAAATTTGTTTGTCCTTTCCTGAGTAAATGTCAACATTGTTAGTGAGTCCACTAGTGCACATGGGTTTACTATCAAATTGTAAATTATAAGCAATGCAAAAAATGATCACTGTAAAAAGATATGGATTTTTTTAAAGCAGCTATCATGCTTTGTTTTTTCAAAATGTTTTGTCTAGAGAAATTCCACACACAATTTTTCACAAGACCCTTAAATAATCTTCATCCAATGATACAGATATGTCACTATGCAACAAACCTTTAGAGGATCATGGCCATTATTTCCTTTTTTCTTGCTCTTAAGATTTATTCTTTCCTAGAAAAAATTCACAAGCAACAATAAAATAGCATATTATTATTATAAATAACTGAACACAGTTGAATTTAGGACATTACCAAAATACATTGAATGTTATGATATTGCTGAGCACACAGCGCTCCTATTCTCCATCTTCATTAGTTTATGATCTGTCTAACAGTCCTGATAGAACTGTTATACAGAGAAAGTAGACAGCGAATCTCGTAGGTGACCTATTTTGATTTGATTTGATTTCAAATGGTTCCTCTGGTGTGAAAGCCCCTTTATATACCCGTATGTACCGAGGAGTGGCTTGGCATGCAAATTCTACTCACCAATTCCATTGGCCGTTTTTATAAAATTCAGAGGTGATTGGGGCTCCCAAGTGAGTCCACATTTGTCAGCCATCAACATAATGTCGAACGTGACTGCAAGATAGGGAGCTTTATTTCTTAGACCTGAATCATTATCATCATCATCATAATCTTACCTGTGCATTTTCACCAGTTTGGGATGCCCTTCTGGCTCCACTGTTGCTGTCAGTCTGCTTTTTCTAAAAATAGACATTCCACAATCTTCACTGTAAGCATTTAGAATTAGGCTAAACATTTCAATACAATGAAATGTTTAGCTCAATACAAAACATAAAGAATGACAATAGCCAAGTTTAGAAATGTGAAAATCATGTATAAATCAGATATATGATGCATAATATTTAGCATTTTGTCACCGCAAAAAAATCCAGAATGCTTCTGTTACTCATTTTCTTCTCTGGTATTGATCAAGAAAGGGTGATGTTGGCAATTCAGCGTTTCTGTGAAAAGTACAAATGATGAGCTCAAATTATCTCAAAGAAATCTATTATACTACATTACTGAAAGGGTTAGTTCAACCAAAAATGAAAATTCTGTCATTTATTACTCACCCTCATGCCGTTCCACACCCGTAAGACCTTCGTTAATCTTCGGAACACAAATTAAGATATTTTTGTTTAAATCCGATGGCTCCGTGAGGCCTACATATGGAGCAATGACATTTCCTCTCTCAAGATCCATAAAGGTACTAAAAACATATTTAAATCAGTTCATGTGAGTACAGTGGCTCAATATTAATATTATAAAGCGACGAGAATATTTTTGGTGCGCCAACAAAAACAAAATAGCGACTTATTTAGTGATGGCCGATTTCAAAACACTGCTTCAGGAAGATTCGGAGCGTTATGAATCAGCGTGTCGAGAGGAAATGACATTGCTCCCTATGTAGGCCTCACAGAGCCATCGGATTTAAACAAAAATATCTTAATTTGTGTTCCGAAGATCAACAAAGGTCTTACGGGTGTGGAACGGCACGAGGGTGAGTAATAAATGACAGAATTTTCATTTTTGGGTGAACTAACCCTTGAAGTATGTATAATGCACCAGTTTATATATTTGGTGTATTTATGCATAAAATGCACATTTTCCACACAACTAGATCGCAAGAAAAAAAAATTTATTTCCGGGATGATAACGGGATTATTTGCTGAATTATCAAGCAACGCGAGGAGATTATGTAACAAAAGTACTTTTGGATTAGTGCCTACTGTTTGCACTTACTATTTTTTAAAATAAGAGGCAAATCAAAGCCTACACAGTATTTAGTAGGCATTTGATTGAGGACACGTTTGTCTCGTCCAGAAAATCCTCGTTCACCAAAGCCATTCCGCTCCGCTTCCCATTGTTCGGTGAAGGACGCATTCATTAAAGTCCAACCACTAATATTCCCCTTCGAGGCCCACAGTCTTTGAAAGCAGCGGGGAAAAGCTCCTCACAACAGAGACGACCATGATATTGATTTGTTACGATTTGTTCACGAATGAAACAGCACTAATCCAAACACCTTTTATGTTCATATATACAATGTAAGTCTTTTTGGATTGTAAGCTTTCACTAATAAGCCACAACACGCGCATTTTATCCTTTACAGCGTTTGCTTGTTTTATTATCAGTGAAAACATATTATAGGTGTTTGCAGGTGATTTAGGTTTAAATTATTGCGATAATTGAAATCATTCGAGAAAACATTCATGCTAGAAATGTATAAAAAGTTGTAGTAAACACCTGGTGTAATAGTATTATATTTTGTTGAATATGATATTTTGTTGTAAAAAGTTACCTTATGTGAGTTAACAGTTTAAATGAAGCAGCAGAAAGTGTCGTCTGTTTTCCTTTGCGTGCGTGATCTGAGCGCGCGCAAAAGATTTCAAATTTTTCTTGTGTTTTCGCGGGTTACAGACCATTGCAAAAGCTACATACCGCCATCTACTATATTGGAGTGAGTAAAATCAAAGAACAGTCTTTGGTAATTTCATCGCTTCATTGATCTCTAGACCCGTTTCACGTAGAAATAATCATCTATTTCTACCTATAAAGGTTTTAATTTTAATAGATTTTTAAATATATTGTATTATTCTCTACCTTTATCCTCGATTATTTTGCCTCTTTGTCTAAGTTGCTTTTAATTAGTGATTTACCTTCATTTTCCCAAGAGGAATCTCTATTTTTTAATTCTATTTCAATGCTATATTTTATTATTTTGTCTATTCCATTTCCTTGCATCTCTATATGTGCTGGTATCCAGCAGAATTTAAGCTAATTTTTATTTATTGCAGTTCACAACTCAGAAACAATGAGACACATGCAAACGATTTTGAATGAAAATACTAAGATCTGTTTTTGTACAGGCCTTATAGAATAAAATATAGCAGAAATATAGTAATTAAAATGGATGCTAGATGCTTCACATGCGTTTTGTTTAACAAAGAAATATATTTTTTTGTTGATGACTGGCAATATATAAATACAGTCCACTTTGATTTTATGAAAAACATAAAAACAAAAAGAGTAAATGGTTTCTGTAGTCAGGTTTTGTTGAGCTCATAATAGATCATGTAGAGAAACATATTCAGTTGACTAAATAACACATGAGATAAATACCCATATATTGCTTTATATCTGAATATTTTACACAAGATCTATGTGGTGGTAAAGGGATTTTGCTACAGTCTTGTGTGAATGACATTCAAATTATCAAGTAGGCCTACTTTATAGGCAGAGGCAGTACAAAAACAGAAATGGCAAAAAAAAAAAAAAAACTATGCTTTTTAGCTCAGACTCTGAATTATGGTGTGTGCAAGCTGACTGATGATACCATAGATTTATTGTGTTCTTTAAAAACACTCAAACCTTCCATTGAGCAGCATTAAAATATCAAGACATTTTTTCCTCATTCAGTTATACACAATTGTACAGAAAGGTAATTAAGATCTCTGGAATATTTATTTGAGGTATTGATGAAATGCAAACAAACAAGAACACAAATAAAAGAAAGAAAATAATCAAAACATAGCTGCTATACAGATTTGTGACATCAAAAAAAGAAAAAGCACAAATTGTCCTTCAAAATGTCAGTAGCTCTGAGCAGTTATTTAATATTAATTCAGAGACATTTATAATAAATAGAACATAATTGAAAAAGTAAAACAGCATTCTTGTTATATGCATTCACTCTTTGATGAAACAGATTTGAAGTTTACAGTACAAAACATGAGCTGAATAACCAAAATGAGATATTTTCTTCATATTTTTTATCAGTAACTTTAAAGTGTGATCTGTTAAATAATGAACTATTAAACAAAATACTCAAACAAAAGACAGAAGCATTTCCTGCAGGCAGAGATGGGCAGTATTTTAATTAAATGTATTTAAAATGCGCATTTAATTACTTTTGAGTATTTTGTAATTTGTATTTTCCTTAAAAAAGAAAAAAATCTAATTTAATTTGTAATTAAATACTTTGAGAGAAAGTATTTTGTATTTAAAATACATTCAAATATATTATTTTATTCTTGCATACAATAACTTTCATCACCGTGTTTAAGGGTAGGGTAGGTCATTTTCGGAGAAGCTAGCAATAGCGAGCTAGCTTTGAAAGCATAAGAATCCCACCCTCCCTTCAGAGCGTCTCCAAAGCCACGCCTCCTCCAAAACACATGAATGCTTACAACAGGGGAAAAAAGCATTACGAGAGACTGTGTTAAACTACCTTACGTCTCAAAGCACATAACATTACAATAATAATGAACATAAACAACTTAAAGAGCTCTGACCTGTACCACCTGACTGCTGCAGATTCATTTCGGCATTGATAGTGTTGCCATTGAAACGCAGTCACGAACCACCCCAAGTACAACGTCACGGGTAGTTACGGCATGAACGCTGCATAAGCTCATTGTTTTGGTTCAGGAGGAACTATAACAGTGCATTCACACGGGCATTGGCGTCAATGCTTGATGGAGGGTGTGTCTGAAGCTTGGTGCTGACGCAACCGTCATTGTGACAACAGCCAATCGCATTACTTTCCGGTGTTGCATGAATGCAATTGGCAAGCGTCTGTGCTAGGGTATTTGCATAAGGCAATCTGATTGGCTGACGCCTGCGTTGGCGCTTGAAAAGTTAAGAAATTTTCAACTTCAGCCGCGAGCAACGTGAGTCAAGCGACCCACAATTCAGTTCGGCAACACATGACATCACCTATTCAAAGTAAAAGAAAAGCATTAGCGCCGACGGCCTGCGTGAATGCAACGTAAAAGGCGGCTGCTGTTTCAGTTACGGAGCTCATGACCGACGTCTGTCTTACTTTGCATAGCAAGGTCAGAAGCAGGTAAAGAAGCTGCTTTTGTGCTCAGTCAAACTGCTTTAAGGTAAAGTATCTAGTAAAATATACTATCAGATATTATTCACTAAATGTCATTATAGGACAGAAGATTAACGCAAATGGCTAGAACTTATGAATTGACTTGCTAGCTAAAGCATAACGTGCGCTGTCTAGTGATGCGCGGATCGCAGTTATATCCGCGGGTGAATTTCTTACTTTAATTCTACTGTTAAATAGTTGTTAGTGCTTTTTGAATGCTTTGGCTATACATAACAACTGAGAGCAACTCTCTCTTACGTGTATCTAACTCAACTGTTAATCTCTCACTTCAAATGATTGCATGTAAATTTTGTTTGTATTTTTGTATTTTCAAATTACAAATTACTTTAATTAAATAAATTTTTTCACAGCAGTATTTTGTATTTTATTTAAATACATTTGATGAATAAGTATTTATAATTTGTAACTAAATACTTTTTGATGTATTTGTGCCCATCTCTGCCTGTAGGTCATTTACTGGTCAAACAAGTTCTCATCCTGATGGTGAAAGGTCAGAGGTCAAAACTGAATCTTTAAACTTCAAACTAAGATTCTATAGAGAACAAACGTGAGACTTTTTCTTCCCTTTTCAGCCACATATTAAATGTTCCTCTGCATGAAAAGCAACCGTCACTGCTGTGAAGATGCTGTACCTTCAGTGCATTACAGTTTGTTGCTATTTTGGCTTCATCTGGAAGTAAAGGGACAATGGGATGTAACAGCAACACACACACACACACACACACACACACACACAGAAAACGCATACAAAGAGACACACAGAAGTGTTAAAGCTGCAGTCCCTCACTGGACACTTCAGGAAGAGTGTGTAGATTAAAAAGTGCAAACAGTTTCCCTTTATTGTTTTCCTTGTTCTCATACATCATCAAAGATGCGGCTACGAGATGCAGAGGTCGAGAGGTAATGTCCTCCAGCGTACCTACAGAGAGACAATGACGTTCATTAACAATGAGAAAACTCCATGTTCTTCAATGAAATACTTAAATGCTTAATTTCCTAACAGTTTCTTCTTGTATCTTATACTTGAAATTGTCATTGTGTGCAGCAAATATCATTGATCTCATGATAAATAGCTTGAGATGTTCACCATTTTTAAGTCACTTTCTGTAAAAGCATCAGTGAGTAAATGTAAATCAGCAATGTCTGTAGAAATCCCTGGATGTCTACTGCGTTTACACGATGCCGTGATCACACAATTAATTAATCACAAAATGTATTTAGCTGAGTTAATATGCATTAAATATTAAACATGAGTATATAGTACATAAGTATGAGTACATAATTTGTTATATATTTTTTTTTTACACACACACACACACACTCTTAATATACATATAAATATAGAAAAAAATGGTTGAATAAACAATTAATATTTATCTTAATATTCTCACCTTTAACTTTAAAGTCTGATCTGTTAAACAATGAATTATTAAATAAAAATAGTCAAACAAAAGAAAGAAGCATTTCCTGTAGGTTATTTACTGGTGGGTTTACATGGGTAAAAAGTGTTGTATAAAAAATAAAAATTTAAGAATCCTTAAATATATAAAACATTTAAATTTAAATATATTCAATGCCATATACCGTGCATTGTCTTTTGAAAAAAAGAGTTCTGAGTGACAGCATAAAAATGCATGAGAAAAACAGTATTCTCAAGCTATTAGTTCCCATAACTGACAGTATGCGTTTATATTGTGAGATAGTAACACAGACCTCCTGTTATCTGTTTCCAGCGGTTCTTCTCCAGTGAAGTCCAACGGTTCAACGTCTTGTAGTAATTCGACCTTGTCGTTTCGATCTCTACGAGACTGAGCTGCACACACACACAAACCCAATGCTCTTGATCACATCTGACCAAGAACTCAAGCAGAAGTATTTTTCAGTAAGACTAACAGAGTGAATCCTCCTCACCTCTGCCAGAGTCTGTGCTGGAGCCGTCCGTCTCCTTCAGCTCTGAGTACACACTTCTGTTCCTCCCGCCATATCTTTCCCTCTGTTCACTGTAGCGTTCCCTCCAATCCTGATAGAGATTTGATAAACAGGGCATAAACTTGTTTGATAAATCAGACAAGTACAGTATCAGTGATTACCAGGGAATGTACCCTCATCATCAATTGTGAGGCAGCTGAGGCAGAAATAAACTTACTCTCCGTCTGTTCTCTCCATCCTCTGTTCTCTGCCGTTTTCTTCTTTCTGAAAACCAGAGCAACTTTTAGAGCATTTTAAAGACAATGAAATTATAAGAGGACATATATATATATTTTTTTATTTGGTATAATTTACAAATTTGGCCTATAGTACCTCTCCGAATGAGTTCTTTCCCCTCATCCACCAGGTCAGAGGTCAGATCATTCTCACCCATAAACTGCTGGAAGCCCAGCAAATTCAGACAGCGTGTGCCCAGACTAGAAAGAACAAGAGGAAAAACAAAGAGCTAACAGCCTTCCAACAACAACAATCTCTATAATATTTCAAAGCTAAATATTTTGTTGGAATTACATCTCACCTGAAGTAAGTTGCAATGCAGAGCAGAACGATGAGCATAGGATAATAAATATAAAATCCATTAGCGATGAAAGACAGGACCTGCATGGATCCCATTATCTATCACAGAGAGAGAGAAAGAATTTGGAGTGATGTGGCCATAAATATTAATACAGCTGGGTAATATACAGAATATATATGATATAAAATATGACATAAGCAACATCATTAATGCTTTTTTAATATGCTTTTCATATAGGCAATTAGTTTTCCTATAGACATAATAGACAAAGATATTTTAATGGTGCCTCTGATTTAAAGCACAGTAACAAAATTAAGCATTAATAATGAATAATGGAATACTGATTCCAATTCAAAATATTTTCTGTTTTGTTTGCATCATCAATTAAAAGTGCTAACGAAGTTGCATATTGCATTTTTAGCAAATAATCATATTCCAAGTCATACACCATTGTATAATAAATTGTTTGCAGCGACGGCATATAAATGCATGAGAAAAACAATATTCGTTATTATTGATTTCACAAGTTAATCACAAATGAATGCTGTTATTTTAATATGCTTTATATAATATATGCCAATTAATTTACATATAGACATTAGACTTGCAAGACAAAGATATTTTAATAGTGTCTCTGACTTGAAGGTCAGTAGTAAAAATAGTGGTTTGAGAATTCTAGTTCAAAGTCACCATATTGCATTTTTAGTAAATTAAAGTTTAATTTAAATGTAGTAAAATAAAGTAAATATTGTTGTTTATTACCAAGTATCGTACATGCATACATTTAAATTAATCTAAAAAATATTATTAATTTATGTTCTCATTTATAAACACCATTTTAAGCTATTTCAGCAAAATCATGAAGATATACTTTAAATAAAAGGATGAAAATATGAATATTATAATTATTATAGTAATATAATCCAGCCAAGTCTTACACGCTAGTTGTATAGATATGTTATCATATTTTCCCGTGAGTGGTGTGTGACTCACTGAATTGTACGCTGTCTGCTCTCTCTGCTGATGGGAGATGGTGGAATCCATGTGAATCACACCCAGAAAGTTCAGACACAGCGGAGGCGTCAAACGACAAAACAACCTGTGCATCAATCAGAATTATATACTGAATACTGATACAGCAACACATCAAAACAACCCAAGATGGTTTTTGTAACAGTCACATGGTGTTTCGTACATGCCGCTGAACTGCAGGCTGTAGGCGTCCGTCTGGTGGTGAGGGGCCAGGTAATAGTAGTTAAAGACTCGGATCCGGAACACAGTGGAGTACACGCAGTAACACAAGAAGAATATGGTGACAAAACACGCCATCTAGAGGACAAAGACAAAATAACAATGTACAGGTTGTAGTTTGTACCAACTACTTTTCAC
Organism: Ctenopharyngodon idella; assembly: GCF_019924925.1. NCBI lineage: Eukaryota > Metazoa > Chordata > Actinopteri > Cypriniformes > Xenocyprididae > Ctenopharyngodon > Ctenopharyngodon idella. Next base: position 39,529,211 of record NC_067224.1, read on the forward strand.
CAATAATAAGTCTTCTTATTGTTTAATTCTTTTTCTAATTCATATTATAAATGTCACATTATGCAAGTAAAATGGCTTGCAAATGTCATTTTATTTTGACTTTAAGTGCAAAAATTTATATTCGCAAAGCACCAAGTAGACCTGTCTGTCACAATCATGAATTTTGTGCTGATAATTAATTGTCATTCAAATAATTGTGATTAATGATTTAATTCTGTTTTGTTCATGTCACTTACAGTGTAAACCAAATGTTTTTTTTTTCTTTTTTCATGGAATCGTACATATAATAAAATTAAGAAATAAGCCCCAAGAAGCCATGGTTTACAGTGTATTTAGAACAGCGTTGTTAGGCACGACACTGAAAGTTTATTCCACATACCTGGCAAGGTTTCATAAAATAAACATAAAATGTAATGCTATTGATAAAAACTATTATTCTTCAGCCAATGTACTTCTTCAGAAATGGAATGATTGCCAAACAAACAGACGCAGTGGCAAAGTAATGCTGATATAATGAGGTCACAGGTGTATGTTTGTAGAGTAATTTACAACGGCTTCAAACACGGCTCAACCAATCAGAATCAAGGACCAGAACTATCCTTTTTATAATTTATAATAAAATAGGCCCATTTGATTTACTTTAATGCTATAATTAATGAATATTATTTAATTTATTTAATATTTAATAATTTATAATCTAATTTAATATAATATAATGCAATCTGATTAAACCCACAAGCCTTTAATTCGTAGTAAGGAAGACATCTGACTATCTCTGTGTACTTTAAAACATTATTCTTTACTCCCTGCCAGATTATGACCAACTATACTGGAAAAGGAGACCCCATGTCATGCATTTGAAAGGATTTCTTTAAGCACTTAAATTTGGATGGCAAAATGAGATTGAAAATTAAACTGCGCATTTATTGCGCTTATCTCAAATAATTGCGACTAAATCAAATAAATACGATCAGATGATTAATTGATAATTGCAACTTTTACCTCAGTGGATAATTTAGCATCAAAAGTACATGCCTAAAATTTAGTAAACCTTGTTCTATATTGTTACAGTTTGAAATTGAAAACAGCTAAATAATCACACTGTCATAGGCTCAAACATTGTTTTAATAAAAATAATGCAAAATATGGTTTTATAGCCAAAACATTTGATGCATGTGGCAAAAAGTTCATTTTCTCAGCCATGCTGGAGCCTGTATGCAGTTTTCTGATTGGCCGTATACAGCCTTCTCCATTATTTGTGTAATTGTGCTTGTGTTCCTCACCTCTATGTAAACATAGTTGTAGTCTCTCTCTGCGAGCTGGATGAAGACAGCGAAGAGAGACAGAACGGGCTGTGTGCTGAAGAAGGTGCATTCAGACCAGACCACTGCCGCAGAGAACATGCATAAAAGCACAGCCAGCACGCGATAACACCAGCGCCGGAAAACACACTCCCAGTACCACTCTACAGGACAGAGAGAGATGCATGAGGTTATTACCTATACAAACTGCTTCTCTGAATCAATAGCTTATAACATTCATTACTTAAGGTTAGTGATTTAAACAAATTCTTAACCCTAAATATAAAACTTGACTGTGCAATGTTTGCGCTTCGGACATGAATGAGACCTCAAATTGTGCGGATGGTGATGAGAGGTGTTCTGTTACTATAAGCAATCAGACTTGGATTACAAAACAGGCGAAAATCCTGAGATTGACAAAGGGGTCTGAGCCACTGAGAACAACTTAACCGCATATCAACAGCCAGAAATTCTCTTTGTCCTGGTCACGGGTAGATGACAATAGTCATATTTGTGCTGAAATGAGCCAACCATTCCAAACATAAATACTATAAAGAGTCTTTTCAAAGAAGCTTGACATTTGATAAGAAAACTATTGATATTTCTGTCAGCATTTGCCAAAAGACTGTTTCGCAAATATTGCAGTCTCGCTAAACTTGTGTGTTTTTGTGGAACAGTCTGGTTTTATGAGAAATCCTAAAATATAGAGCTGCAGAAACCACCCAGGTAAAGCTTGCGTTGAAGAAACAGATGAGCAAACACAGTTGCAGGCCCAAGAGCATGTTTGACTGACATGTAATGCAATGTAATCACAGTTTGTTTTGTTCCACGTCATGTTTAGGGGTGTGAAAATGTAAAGTCGATGTCTCTGCAATAACAGACCGGCGAGCATCTATAAATTATTCATTCAAGAACGTTGTGCAGGTTTAACCACAACAATGGAACCACAGATTACAAATACTTTTGAAAATCCAGCATTTAGTTGATTCTGGTAAGCATTTATTGTCACAGTTGTAAACATGACAGCTTTCTTCTTCCATGAGGGGGTCTGGCATCACAGCATTTGTTTCTGGGCAGACCGTTAAAAAAATGAGACACACACGTCTCCCTGACGTACTGTAGAATTCAACCAATCAGATGACGACTTCAAAACTCCTGAAGTGTTTCCAGATAAGTGTGCCATATGCATCAGACGTTCAGCCAACGGTCCGTGGGTGTGACGTCTGAGGCTGAGACTAAAGCTCCTAAACCTAGGACAGCTTAGAAGTCCTCCTGAGGTGAAGCCAAAGCATTTCAATCGCCCCCTCGTGGCTGGCGGCAGTATTGGTCATAAACCCCACCCTCTCCATGTAATCGAATAGGACGCAAGCCAAACTAAAAAAAATCCAATTACACTTCAAATACTTTTTTTCCCCAAAGATCGTTTGTCATTTTATGTAGTTCTTATCACGCAGACGTATGTTCAAGTGTTAATTTTTCCAGTAAGTTTGGTTTTAGTTAGTTATTTGATGCTATAAAAACGAGGTGTAACATCATGATTGACAGCTGTGCTTGTATTTGAGTCTGCGGGAGCAGGAGTGTGGGCGGGACCTTGATGCCACGGCTCCACTACTCCGCAGACTCGGGCTCCGAAAAATGTAATCAGCAACCACCATTACTGGGATATTTTGGCTTCATTTTTCTACAGTGGAAGGAAGCGGAGAAGCGTTGTCCCATCTTTTTATTGTATTATCACATGGAAATGCTAAACCATGTTTTTTAATCACTCTAGTAACGTTTGTAAGTTTGTGCATGCGTTTATGAGAACTCTGGTTCAGGAAAAGTTCATGAAATATCTGGAAAAATTAAGAAAAACTAAACTGTAATTTACAGGCCTGGAAAAGTCAAATGTTGCAAATGACATCATGATAATAAGAGAAGAAGATAGTCTGTAATAGCACCCCTTATGGCAACACTGAGAATGTGCATTTGCATTACATCATGAATTGCATTTCGCATTACTTTTTGGAACAGCATATGAAATTGAAGAAGTGTTTGCATTCACACATGCTTGCACAGAATTTGTTTTTGGGGTAGTATAGGCAGGATCTAGTTTTGTTGCACAGATGCATATGACTAATGATGCATAACTGCTGGAATACAGATGTGTTTCTGAATATATTGTCAGTGTGAAAAACATTTTAAATTGCTAAAAGGTCAATAGGAATGCATTGTTTTAAAGTCTTTTTGTAGGCATGCTCATTGTGAAAGGGCCTTTACTCTGTTGAAGGATTACAGATCTCTGTATCTCTCATAAAGGTGTTATTGTAGTAAGAGCAGAAAGGTATTTTCGATTACAAAAGAGAGTGAATGTATTCACAGGTTTCCTCACCCACAGTGGGCGTGTACAGGTACTTGCTGATCCATCCAGGCGGTTCTGCAGAGGGGAAGCTGTGAATGAACTGGTGGGTGGAGCTTGTCTCATTTTTGGCCACATCCTCTAAGTGAAAAGCCTCGTCCAATAGAATCTGCCACTGAACTTGTGTGCGGTTATGCCTCTGAACAGCATAGATCACCTGACAGGAAATATTAATACAGTGCATAAGTCTCAATCATGAGATTTATATATATATTTAGCTGCAGTGTTTTTATTACCTGTTTATGTAGTTTGACTAAACTCTTTTTACTAGGATAAGGGTTTCCTTTGTCATCAAAGTCCTCATAATCATCCATGTTTCTGCCCATCTTTTCCTGGTATTCTACAGGACACTGGGAAAGACATGAGGGTGTTAAGGCTCCATATTTAAATACGCACAGTCAGTAGGATGAAGATTACATGAAACTTACCTTTCTCAGAATAGTGTCAATGCATTTGCGTAGAGGATGATTGTATTTGATTGTTTCGTTAACTGTTCTGACATCCTGTAAAAGAGCGGACATTTAAGTATGCATTTATTTTTTATAAGATAATGCATGAACTTTGATCACAGAAATGACAATCTCTCACCTCCATAACATCTTCCAGGTTTTCTTCGGCATCTGCTTTTTCCGTCATCAGTTTTGCTGCTTTAAAGTACGTCTTTGCCAGCAGCTGCCCGTGGCACGATGCCCTCCAATAGGAGCGTGGGATTTCTACCAGGCCGTATCCGAGCAACAACACCAGCAGGAACAGCCCCCAGGTGTTGGCGGCGGTAATGCCAATTGTTCGCAAGTCAGACCTTTAAAAATGCATTTAGTTAAAATATGTCAGTTAGGTAAGTGAGATGTGCATTGGTCTACAAATGAAAGGAGTATTGTGATTGGTTGAAGGTGAAAGAAGAGGGTGGAACACTGACCAGGAGAGGTGCCACTTCGGTGTGACGGCAACGTAGATGAGCAGGGAGCAGAAGATAAGCAGGTATGTTCCATAGTAAATGGCGTTTTCTATCAGGGCTGTTTTTATTTTCCCTGAGATGGAGAATCCTCCTGAGCGTGCATACGACTGCATAAATGGAATCAAGAGCCTGCGCACAGGGGAACAAGACGATAGAACATTTTCAAATCATTTATACTTCAGTAAGAGCAAAATCTGCCATTGAATTTGTGATTAAACAAGTGCCATAAAATAGAAATGATTTATTGTCACTAATGCTACTGTAACTGGTCTGTCAGTAGGGTTGTTATATGGAGCGCAACCCAATTTTTCCAGCAGCCTTAGTTCCAGAACTATTTTCCCCATTTGTGTTCTTAATAGAATTTTTTTGTAAAAAGTTCTAAACTCTAAACCAAACTAACTAGCTGATCAATCATAGATTAATCATTTTAATTCAAAGTACTTGAAAATAAACAATAATATATATATATATATATATATTTTTTTTTTTTTGTGGGCATGAAGTACTCAATGAAGCATTGCAAAAAACAAATTAATGACTGTAGTCATTAAATAAAATAAAAAGTTTTTTTTTTTGCAATATTTGCAATTATTCAGATTTAAATATTTAATAATTAATTAATTTTATAATTAATTATTTTACAATTCTAATTATTAATATTATATTTAATATTTAAATATATTAAGTTGTATACTCGACTGCATATTTCAATTAAATAATTGTACTATATTTTAGTTCAATGTTTTTTATTTAATATTTTGTATGTTATGGGGGATTATATTTATGTAGTAGTTATAATCCATTCATTCACTTTTTGAGCGTAAAATTAAATTTCAAACTTAAATGATCATAAATCTTTAATGCTTTGGGTATAGACTTCAGTTTGGTCTGTTTTTAAAGATGACACTTTGCAGAAGCTGCTGAAGTGAGAAAAAGTTTTAAGAAAATGCACAAAAATACCATTTTCAATTTTTATATTAAATATATATTTTCCATTTTTTTTCCAATATATATTTTCCATCAATAAAACTTAACAAGCTGTGTTCCAAATTTGAGGTTGATATCTCAAAAAATGAGCTTTCAGTAAGATTTTGTTTGGGCGCAGAACCAAACACTTCCACTAGATGAAATTCGCCTCCTATTCATTTCCAATGCAGTCGTTTTGGACCATGAACAATGCGTGTGACTATTTTTTTTCAGGACCATTTAACCTTTTCGAATAATGTCCATGATTTTTTTTTTTATGTGTTCACATAGCAAGTGCCAAAGCCTTTACCAAGTTTCGTACCATTCCACTGAAGTAAAAAAAATTCAGCGGAATGGTACGAAAAATAAAACGTAAAACAAAAATTCAGTCAAAAATGACTGAACAGCACCAGAGGGTTAAGCTTTTTTATTATTATTATTTGAGTGAAAATACTGCATTATAGCTTAAAACATTTAACAATATCAGAGCTCATAGTAGATCTGTCTCAAAAAGATGTTTATTTCCAGAACCCTACTGTTGCACTTTATTGTGAAGAAACACAGGAATGACATAATTTCTCTCTCACCATGTCAGGAACTGTGACGTCCAGTACACCACCCTCCAAAACACGGGAAGAATTCCATCTGGGATGTAACTCCAAGGCTTATGGCAAGACTTTGAGACCCTATAATCAGGAGAAGGTGGGGTGATGTTGATAAAGTTAATGTATAACCATATTCAGTGTGTTAACTAAACATAAAAAGTCTTAGCACTATTTGTACAACAGTGTTTAAACAAATTTCAAGGCTTTATTTCTTCCTAGAGCTATTCATTAGACCAAAGCAAACCTCTTTACCTTTGTGTTGGAAATACCGAAGTGTTGGAGGAATTATCACGGATAAAAGTGTTGCTCGCCACAAGGTGGACCCGATTATCAATCTCACACTGGTTATATATGGTCTGCAGATGCGCAAGGGAAACAAAACATCACAATGGTTGAGAATAAGACAACAGATTTAGGTGTTCATTGTGTTTAGTAAGTGTTTCTTTTACCCGCAGGAAATGTTCTGAATTGCATGCTTGCCATCTGTTGATCATGACAGTCATGCATACACTAAAGCATGCTTTGTAAATGGCTCTAGATAAGAGCATATGTTAAATGTCTTAATTATAAATGTAAACATCATTGCCCATTTTAACTGTACTCAATATAAATGTGTAATTTACAGAGTTGTAAAGAGAATTTACTATAACTTTCCCATTAAATTCCCAGTTATACTGCATAATAATTTTTAATACAATTTTATAAAGATTGCACAAAAAAATAAATAAATAAAATAAAATAATTAAATGATTTCCCATGACTGCATTTAGCTCACACATACTGAGAACACTTCTTTTGTTTACGGACCTGCAACCTTTCAGTTGCCAACTACTAATCCACAACACCTCTAACTACGGTCTGTAACTGCTTTTTAGGAACGCATCCAGGAGTTCTCACCGTGCTGACGTCCAGCGGGAGGATGAAGACGATGAGGAAGCACAGGAACCAGGCAAGGAGGGTGGCGAACAGGACCATCCGATGCTGCTTGCGAAAGTCTCCATAGCGGTGCAACAGGAAGAGTGCGAGGAAGAACACCACCACCACCTCCAGCGCGAGCGCCACGCCACTCATCCTGACTGCTCTCTCTCTCTCTCTCACATGTAACCCGTCAAACTGGCACAAGACAGGCCATTGACACAAGCACTGTTTGGATAGAGCAACTTCATCAAGATTCGTACATCTATTAATATTGACATTAATAACAAGTTAATCTAAGCCATAATGGCTGGAATGTGTCTGTCAATGAATCAAACAGGGTGAATCTCACAAAGGAATTCCAAGGATAAATTTTACCCCCAAAGCAAAAGAAAAAAGAAAATAAAATATTACATTTTAAAATGTATAGTAATACATACTTTTTTATAGGGTGAATTCAGGGTGATTGGGACACTTTTTGCCATTGAGATGACTTGGGAAAAGTGTCCCAATCAACCTGAATTCACCCTATATTTCAGTAATGAGAATTAGGAAGTTAGGATGCTTTATTGTTACGAATATAAATTAATGTTCTTTTTAGCAAATGAAATATGACTGAAATATTCTAAAATAAAATATGAAATAAATTAAAATTATAAAATAAAAATCAGTTATTTCAATACATAACTTCATTCATTCAGTTTATTCACTATAGTTTAAAAAAATGGTAATAAAATATGACAAGATCTCAGAGTTAAACTGTGTCAGAAAAAAATAATCTTAATTATGTCAGACAACATGATCAGGTCAAAGTGTCTAAATAATTTTTGGTTCCAAAGTTTTATCAGTTTTACTGGTAGTCCACTGTATGAAGAATTTTTGGGAATAATATGTCACAGTTTACTTTATTTTGCTATCCTCACTTACATAAATGAACTATAGTGTCCCACCAGTAAAAATATATCAAAAATATCAAAAATGTCTGAATAATTTTTGGTTTGACTGTGTATATATATATATATATATATATATAAAATTTAAGTATTATATATATATATATATATATATATATACACACACTTAAGTATTGGAATAAAAATTATTGCTGTTAAATCAACTTAATGATTAAACATGGATTATTAAAATAATATAAACAATAAGAATAATAATTCAAAAAAAGTCCTTTTAATGAATAAATAATAATCAATGTTTACACTAAATTAATAACTAAACGCTAATACAAAGAAAAAGAAAGTATCCAGAAACACAAGTTAAAACGGAGTCAAACTATTGAAATTACTATCGCTGTAATATCGTTTGTTTGAAATTATTTCGTTAAGGTTGAATACCGAAAAATACCGGTCCCTAAATTTATTTCATGACACGTAATCATTGCGCAATTAATAGTACAGAGTCAAAGAGCTTCTGTTCTGTCACATCTATCGGAGGACTTTTCCGACACAACTCATTCTCTGACCGTCAATAAAACATTGTAGAAATACCTGGACAATAACTTACGAGTTTAACAGACTGTCAGGACGATATCTGAAGAAAGAGCTTAGGTCCGTTGTGAGTGAATGATCACATCTCGTGATAGAAATTAAGCTGTCCGTGATATTTGTGTACAGAACCTCTTGACGTGACACGTAACTGAGCAGTGATGCGCTTCCTGTTCGCGTGATGCATCATGGGAAATGTAGTTTTTCACAAGTTTATACATAATTTTGTGAAGTAAATTTTAGATCCCGCCGTCTATTTGTATTTAATATCACCGTGTTTACATTAAATTACATTTTTTTAAATAAATTTGTGATGTAAATTTTTGTTTTAATAACATGGAAACATGAAAATGTAATATCCCGTTTATTTATATGCTCCTTTTTTATATATAATTTTAAGTAGATTTAGTTTTAGTAACATGGCGATTAAAGGTTCTTCAGTTTATTTGTATTTCATATTACGGTTATACTGAATTACATTTTTTGTTTACAATTTTTGTGAAGTGTATTTTAGTTTTAGTAACAACAGGCCTAAACACGAGAAGATTAAAGGTCCCTCAGTTCATTTATATTTCATATTACTGCGTTTATATTGAATATACAACCATTACAGTGTTAGAAAAATTTAAATGTCACCATTAATCAAAAAAATGGTATATATAGAGTTGATCAGATCAGATGCCAATAAATAGCCTACATGGTCCAAGTGCAAACAAGTTAATTTTCTTGAGACTTTTAGGCCATATTTGTGAATGATGTTAATCAGAATATGATAATATCAGAGAAGAGTCAGTCAGAACGCTTTGCTGCATTGAAATCCTCTAGAACATTGTTCTCCGTTGCTTTGTAGAAGTTACTTGAAGGTCTATATGTAGAGAAAAGCCCAGGCCGAGAGATCATCTGCCCACAGCGAGCCCAGAAAATGAGCACACACTGCTCGATCTTCCAACAAACACTGCACTTGACCGATCAGATCCAAACTCAGGTTCTCCAGTAATCTCAGACACAGATCCCAGTCCTCCATATAGTCTGTATTCCCCAGAGAGTCCAGCAGCAGAGAGACCATCACGTCAGCAGACCGGAGCCAGTCCTGAACGTTCATGTTCATAATGTATGTTCAGTACGTCCATGCACTGTCAAGCGGGAAGGAAAGAGTCAGATCAGCATTTGCAGTGGCCGCAGTTAACAGGTGTGTGGATGCTAAAGCCATCTGCTCCTCTGAACTTAAACCCCTTAACACGGAAACGCTTACTGGATTATGATGTATATAATATGGCAAAGGCATATTATCAGCATTTTATTGTTTTCCATTTTTATCTATTTTGCAGTTTGTTTTCCCTGCATTAATATTTAGAATTATAGTAAATTCACAAATTATGTAATAAACATTGATAATATATATAGGGGGACACAGTTTTCCAGTCATCTCAATGGCAAAAAGTGTCCCAATCAACCTCAATTCACCCTACATAAAATATTAAATGTTGCCACTCATGAACAACCACAATGTTTTAATAAAAAACATTTATATATATTTTTTAAATTTATATATATATATATATATATATATATATATATATATACAGGGTTGGGGAGTAACGGAATACATGTAACGGCGTTACGTAATCAGGATACAAAAGTCCAGTAACTGTAATTCGTTACAGTTACGTCAAAAAACGTAGTAATCAGATTACAGGTACATTTTGAAAAAAGGAGGGATACTATCAGGATTACAATCGTTTCATTTAAAAATAAATAAATCATTATTTTGCCATAATAACACATATTAAGCGCTGCTTGATTATACAGTATTTCCTGGTTCTGTTGCCAGTGATGACTCACGTGAGCCACCCGCTGGTGCACGCGCAAATAACATCCGTCTACAATCTCCTCAGACGCAGATTGAATCACGGCTGCTAGTTGAAACGATGCTGCCCGCGGGGAAAAACGCTTTTAATTCACGGAAATTTCGCTGCTATTTTGTTTTCAAGAAGAAAATGCAAACAACATTGTCGTACAGTGCAAACTCTGCCTTCCAGCTACGAAAACACTTTCTTTTTCAAAGGACTAAAAAATAATCTGCAATACCATGCTGTAGCCACTAGATGTCTGAATAGCCCTTTACATATATATATATATTCAGGGCTGTGTATTCCCAAATTGTGGAAATGAGACATGATTAGTTTTAATAGGTTTTAAAAGTAACCAAAATGCTAAACATTAAAAGTAAAGCAGAACAAACATAAACAGAAATGTTTGATCCGAGCTTGTTCAGTTTGTTTATGATCTGATGTCACTTTTATATTTTTAAGCTCTAAACAACAACAACGATGATAATATTGCAATAGATAATTTATCAGATTTGTAAAATATTTTTATTGTTGAGACCCATTCAAAAGTATGGAACGTGTGACATTTAAAAACTTGCAGAAATTGAAGAAATAATTACAATTAAATTTAAAAATGTATATATATGACCTTGAAGTAATCCAAAAGTAATCAGATATATATATATATATATATATATATATATACAGTTGTGGTCAGAATTATTGGCACCCTTGGTAAATATGATCAAAAATGATTGTAAAAATAAATCTGCATTGTTTATCCTTTTGATCTTTAATTAATAAAATTAGCAAAAATCTAACCCTTCACTGAAGGAAAAGAATTGAAAGTGGGGAGAAATCACATCATGAAATAAATGTTTTTCTCCAAAACACGTTGGCCACAATTATTGGCACCCTTTTATCCAATACATTTTGCAACCTCCTTTTGCCAAGATAACAGCTCTGAGTCTTCACCTATAATGCCTGATGAGTTTGGAGAACACTGACAAGAGATCAGAGACCATTCCTTCATGCAGAATCTCTCCAGATCCTTCTGATTCCCAGCTCCATGTTGGTGCTTCTTCTCTTCAGTTCACTCCACTCATTTTCTTTAGGGTTCAGGTCAGGGGACTGGGACGGCCATGGCAGAAGCTTTATTTTGTGCTCAGTGACACATTTTTGTGTTGGTTTTGATGTTTGTTTTGGATCATTGTTCTGATGGAAGATCCAACCACGGCCCATTATTGGATTTCTAGCAGAAACGGTCAGGTTTTGATTTTTTATCTGTTGGTATTTGATAGAATCCATGATGCCATGTATCTGAACAAGATGTCCAGGGCCTCCAGCAGAAAAACAGGCCCACAACATTAAAGATCCAGCAGTATATTTAACCGTGGGCATGGGGTACTTTTTATCCATGTGTGCACCAAACCCATCTGGTGGGTTTGCTGCCAAAAAGCTCTTTGAACATAGAAGCCGGTCCCGTTTGAAGTTCCAGTTGTGTCTGACAACTGAATATGCTTTTTTTTTAGGCTTTCTGAGACTCAAGTAGCTAATCTCTGCAGTTCTCCAGCTGTGATTCTTGGAGAGTCTTTGGTCACTCAAACTTTCCTCCTCAACGCGCATTAGGATGATTTTGTAACATCTTTAGTTGATTGGAACTTCTTAATTATTATTTAAATGCTTTAGCTATTTTCTTACAGCCACTTTCTATTTTGTGAAGCTCAACAATCTTTTGCTGCACATCAGAACTATATTTTTTGGTTTTACTCATTGTGATGAATGATTAAGGGAATTTGGCCTTTGTGTTTCCTCATGTTTATACTTCTGTGGAACAGAAAGTCATGGCTGGACAATTTCATGTTCATAATCACCCTGGTGTGCTAAAAAAAACAAAAAATGTAAATATGAATGGGAATATATATATTTTACTCATAAAAAATTCTAGGGGTGCCAATAATTGTAACGTGTTTTGGAGAAAAACATTTATTTCATGATGTGATTTTCCCCCCACCCATTTATTTTTACAATCATCTTTGATCATATTTACAAAGGGTGCCAATAATTCTGACCACAACTGTATATATATATATATATATATATATATATATATATATATATATATGTATGTATGTATGTATGTATGTATTTGTATATATAATATATATATAATTTATTTATATATAGTCATTTTATTTATTAAATATTTTAATATATACAAAATTAAATAAATTCTATTTAATTATATATAATATAATATATATTATACATTATATATAATATTCTTTAAACCATTTCATGAGGTCCATTCTGGAATGCTTTTTAATCACTACTGAAGGATGAAATTAACATTTATTGGCTGATTTTCCTTGACCATTCCAAATAATAAATACTTTTTCTGCTGGTACAGTGTTCTTTATCCACTAGGCGGCGATATTTGGACTAAATATAATATTGCATTTCATCGATAAAGTTTGGACGCGAATGTCTGCTTTGTCCACCAGGTGGCGCCTTTTAGCATTTTGCTCTCGTCCCAATTGAACGTGCACAATTCAATTAAGTTGCATGTTTGTTTTTATTTTAAAAAGTAATTTGTTTCATGTTAAAACTCAACAGTGACTTTGTAAACAAATCACCCATGTAGTTGGTTTTGTCCTTCCCACGGCTGGATTTCAGGCCGTCTCATGCTGTACTCTGATGAATGACAAAGAAATCAGATGCCTGAGAAGATCCATAAAGTGCTATTGTTACACTAGCAGCCTTTTATATTCTCTCCATTATGAACTGCTATTGTTAATCTTGGCTTATTAAATACGTCAAACCACATAATTTAAGAATGAAGGAAGCCGCTATTGCACTCTTGTTATAGAGAGAAACCTAAAACATGCGGCGCACAAAAGCTGTGGCAAACCGATCCTTATTCTTCCCTTGGCTCCAGCCAGGCTGATCACAAAGTCTGAGCAGTTCCTTATAAACCGCTGTAGAGCAAACCACACAATAACCACCCAAACCCAGCCGGATCACTGCTTTACTCAAGTTATTTTTAACTATTTTAGACCTTATTAAGTTTAACTTATAAACATCTCCAGCTGTTCTAAATGAATTTGCATGCAAATTGTTCAGTTCAGTATTATTTTAGTTTTATTTATATTATTATAGCTTTTAATAATACTTTGAATTAGTTTTTATTTATACATTTTCAGTTTTATTTTATTTTTTATTTTTATTTTGTTTTGTGCTTTTTGTCATTTTTTATTAGTTTATATTATGTATTAAATATATATAGTTATATATTAAATATTTTAGCTTTATTTCAGTTTTAGTCCGTTTTTAGTTTTTATTTATTTCCAGTTAGTGCTTCAACTTAAATAGTTGACAAGGCAACATTCCTCATTTTCATTTTTATTAATATTTTGAATTAGATTTTAATTTTTAATTACAATTTCAAATTTACTTTAATTTAGCTTGTCATTTTTATTAGTTTTTGTTATTTTATTAAATATTACTATTGAGGTGTAATTTATTTTTAATTCAGTTTTAGTTTTTATTCATTACTTAATACTTTTCGTACTTCAGCTTAGTTAGTTGCCAAGCAACATTTCATTTTAAAGATTCTGAAGCCTGTTGTGAATGTTTAGGCTTGTTCGAGATGCATCGGCGCTGCGCAGACCAATCGGCGTGTGACATCAAAGTACCGCGAGACCGATTGGAGAGCAAACGACTCCTTATGCTTTTGAATCGCTCTCGCGGTACTTTGATGTAATACGCCGATCAGTCGGCGCAGCGCCGATGCATCTCGAACAAGCCTTTCATATTTTAGACCTGTCGGGACGGTTTTCGCGGGAAATTGCTTACATACACCACTCGCCGTGTGTTTTGTGTAATCATATCCATAAATGGAGAAAAGTTGCTCCTACATTGATGCTTGTATCATGGTGTGGGAGTGGCCTAGGTTAGCTGTCAAAACAAGCGAGAAAGGTTGAAATGGAGCAGCTAAATCTAGAACCTCCGGGGAAATAAATTTTATAAAAAAACGCTGAATAGAGAATCTGCTGGCAAAAGGAGAACACGACAGAGCTCGTAATAAAACAAGAATCAACATTGGATCAACATCAAATGGCTAAAATTGAGGGATTTGATGTTGTAAACGCGACGTGGAGATGGCGTTATTATTACTCAACAGGTGAGTAAGGTATTTTATTGAACAGCTAAATTGTCATATGTAGCTCTCTAACAGAGTTTATTGTAAAGCATTCTCTATTGTGAAGGCTCATTTCATTATGGTTGTTGTAGCACTGTGCTGGAATATATTTTCATGGTAGTACAGTGTCTATTAATGGGTAAAACTACAGTAACGTCTTCAGCTAGTCAGTTTGGTTGGCCAAAGTTTCATGTTTCTCATCATCTTCGAACATCTGATTTACAGTCAATGCCAAAATGTTTGAAATTAGCTTTATAGATAAACATAAACCGTGCTTATATAAATTTCGTTAGAAAACTAAGACTTTAAATAACAATATTAGAAATTGATGATTTGTTCCAGAAAGCAGCCAACAAGTGTGAATCATACATGTTGCTCCTTGAGTAGAGTTTAAAAAGCATCCCAGGATGCACATCATCACGTTTATTTAAAGGGATAGTTCACCCAAAAATGAAAACAGTGTCATTTATTACTCACCCTCATGTCGTTCTACACCTGTAAGACCTTCGTTCATCTTCGGAACACAAATTAAGATATTTTTGATGAAATCCGATGGCTCAGTGAGGCCTCTATTGAGAGCAAAGCCACTGAACCTCTCAAGATCCATAAAGGTACTAAAAACATATTTAAAACAGTTCATGTGAGTTCAGTGGTTCAACCTTAATATTATAAAGCGACGAGAATACTTTCTGTCAGGCAAAAAAACAAAATAATGACTTTTCAACAATGTCTCTTGATGGCCACTGCTTCTGAGCTTAACGAATCTTTTGTTTCGAATTAGTGATTCGGCTCTCCTATCAAATGGCTAAACTGCTGAAATCATGTGACTTTGGGGCTCTGAACCACTGATTCGATTCATAAAGCTCTGAAGCAGTGTTTTGAAATCGGCCATCACTAAATATTGTTGAAAAGTCATTATTTTGTTTTTTTGGCGCACAAAAAGTATTCTTGTCGCTTTATAATATTAAGGTTGAACCACTGAACTCACATGAACTGATTTAAATATGTTTTTAGTACCTTTATGGATCTTGAGAGGTTCAGTGGCTTTGCTCTCAATAGAGGCCTCACTGAGCCATCAGATTTCATCAAAAATATCTTAATTTGTGTTCCAAAGTTGAAAGAAGGTCTTACGGGTGTAGAACAACACGAGGGTGAGTCATTAATGACATTATTTTCATTTTTGGGTGAACTAACCCTTTAATTACTCACTCTCATGTCATTCCAAACCCGTAAGACTTTCTTTCATCTTGGTAAAGCAAATGAAGGTATTTTTAATGAAATCTGAGAGATTTCTGTTCCTCCATAGACAGCCTACGCAACTGAAACTTTGGCGCTTCAGAAAAGTTCATAAATAGATCATAAAACTAATCCATATGAATTGAGCAGTTTAGTCCAAATTTTATGAAGACACTCGATCGCTTTATATGATGAACAGATTGAATTTAGGCTTTTATTCACATGTAAATATTCATCAACTCACACATCAGTTATGGTAAACAGAAGCTCAAGCATGTTTGCTTGACATGAGAGAACCAATGAGGTTCATTCTCGTGTGTTACACGTCACGTCTGAGCTTCCACAAGAGATTTGTTCTTGTGTGTCATTCAGGTTTGGTTGAGCTTCTGCTGATGTTCTACTTATGTGAGTAAAAGCCTAAATTAAATCTGTTCATCATAAAAATGATTTGTGTTTTTCATTATTTTGATGACTTGTATTCTAAAACATTGATAACGGTCATAATGAGTAGGTGTGTCCAAATCTTGTTTAAGCACAAACACATGTGAATGCATAAGCACCAGATATCTGACAGGCTCATAAAGAGATCATATCGACAGCATACCACAGTCTTCTGACTTGGGATCAGCTGTGTTTATTTAATTCAGTTCATGCATTAGTGTGACCACCGGTCCAGAAGCAGTGTTTCAGTGAGTACGGCCCTTGATCTCCCTCCTTCTATTCAGAGCGAATGTACTTAGGCCTCCTTGTCCTGCGAGTGCAGCATAACAACAGTGCAGCAGCATGGGGAGGTTACGATTGAAGTTTGATCCTGGGAACCCCTTTGCACAATGCCATAGCTGCACAAAGCCGGCCCACAACTCCCTGCGTTCCCACTGTCTCTGTTCTCTGGAGGGTAGAGAAGAGAACAGATCGCATCACCTGCCCCAAATACAGCCCTCTCCCCTGGGAAATCCCCACCCTGTCTCACCAGTCTGAGATAGATGCCCATAATGCAGCAGAGAGTTAGACGGGTTATAAAAGTCTTCTTGGAAGGGATGGACGGTGAACGAAAGTGATGTAATGTTGCCTGGGATTTCAAACAATCCTCTAAGTATGTACTTCGTCCAACACTGTTTGTGCTACAGACCTTATTGATAAGATGCTAGATTTATGATTTTCACCTGGTGAACGATACAAAAATGTAAAACTTTATTTATTATATAGAATTCTTAAAAATATAATGAAAATGATTTATAATATTAAAATATTATATTATATAATTTTTATATAACTTCTTCATATTTTTATATGATATATTCTGATATCATATTTTAATATGATAATAATTTAATATAATGTTTAAAATTTTTAAAAAATATATAAGAAATTAAAGATTTTTTAAAATATAAATTAAAATCAAATTTTTTAAAAATACTTTATTAAAATATATATATTTTTTATAAGTGGCAACATTTTATATTTATATATATATATATATATATATATATATATATATATATACATACTTCCCATACATCCCCTGCCCTAAAACAGTCAAAGACTGACTCTTACCTTAGTTTAAACTCACTTTATTGATTCACCTGCAGGGAAAAATCTATAAAAAAACAAATATATATTTTGCTGACACTTGCTGTTACAATGAATACGGAAATTCTGAGCAGACACAAGCAGTTTCCCTGTCGTTCCCAACCAGTGTTTCCATGGAAACTCCAAATCTCAGCTCCTAATTCAGACATCCGTCTTTTGTCATTTCCCAAAATGCCCTGACCTGCTGTGTGCTTGTATGAGTCCCTCAAACACTTTACAATGGCACACTCTATCAAAATGACTTCCTAACCCCTCGTTCACCCCTCCATCCTTTACTTCAGGGTCAGAAATTAGCTTTTTTTTTTTTTTTTTAATGACATTTCACCCTAGAACTGAATATCAGAAGTTTTTTTTTTTTTTTTTTTTTTAATAAGGATATTTTTGGCCAGTGTTATATATTTTGTTCAGTTGAGTACTTACAATATACAAATGTTTCCAACTATTTGTAAATCATGAGAAAATTGCTATTTTAACCAAGGCTCCGGGACGTATGAGGAGTTGCCTGTCAATTGCGTCATACCCGCGTTACCCTCGGTTTCCGGTTTTATTTTGTAGAAACCATGGAAACACCAAAGACGCTTTAATATTTACATGTTTTATTAGACAAGGGAACAACTGTTTGGTTACATTTATAGACAGAAAACGAATTATTGTTATATAGCTCAACATGTTTAGTCTTGTTGTTTAAATCTAATTTTCTTAATTTTTTGCGAGTACCATGCTTTACCATGCCTCAGAGAAAAACACTATTTTGTGAAGTAGCTAACATAGCATAATCAGATGCAGCTTTATTTTTAGTAACAGTAATACAGAATTTTCTCCATCATACAATATGTTTTAAAATGAATTGCATGCCATTTATCAACACAAGCCATCCAGCATTTAATATGATATTCTAATATCAATCTAGCTTACTGCAGTGTGTAACAAGTGTCTCACAGCAGCCATCAAGCGAACGCACAGAGTAACGTTATAACATCATTTTCAACACATTCAAATGTATCTAATATGATAAACAGTGCTGCGTTACCTCATACTCATCACTGGAAAAGCGGAAGCGGTGCCGGCGACTGTGGCATAATAAATGCTCGCGGCATGTGTTGCCTTCGTCTGTTATTAGCAATCGCTCCAGCGGCCTCGTTCAGCTCCCACAACACTCGGTCCTGCTCTGCCTCATACTACAGTAATGTTAATAATCTCATCCATGAACATTTCTGCCCAAGTCCTATCCCGATTCTTTTCCACTGGCTGTGAGGTGAAGACCACATGTCCCAAGATTCCTCGCTCAAACTTGGCATCATCAAGCTACGCCTTTGGTTTGAATAGGCGACCTATAGTGGATAAAAAACTACATATTGCACCTTTTAACATACAAAAGTATCAATAAATATTGCACAAAATATCACAATAAACTCTGCTAGAATACAGTGTCCAGTAAATGTCCAGTTTTTTATGTTAGAATAGATACAGCTTCATAGAGTCACAGATTTAAGTTAGTACTTTTATTTACTTCATATTCAGTGTTTTAGGCTACGTTCACAATGCGAGCCTTAATGCTCGATTTTTGCTCAGATCTGATTTTTTTTTTTGTATAGCTGTTCACATTGTTGTTTTTTAAAATGTGGCCAATATCAGATTTCCAATAACAGACCATGGTTCTGAACTGACCTGTATGTGCAAAAGAACGATACAAACTGGGTTGCCAGGTTTTTACCACAAAATATCAATTGTAAATTCAAAAATTGCGTCATATTGTAAAAATCGCGTCATACGGAAGTAAACATAAAAATCGACCTGATGATTCAATTGTAAAAATTGCGTCATACAGAAGTAAACATGGAGGCCATTAAAGTAAGCGATTACGCATATATATTTATAGTGTGATCTGCCGAGGAAGCCAGTGAAATTATGTGCAGGCAATATGAAAAATAAAGACAATGATGTGACAAAAGAGAGCGGAGTTTTGAAACGTTTATGATACGAGCCCTCATGTTGCTTGTATTATAGAGTTGTCAAGCTCTGCAAACACTGCCCTTCTACTCACTACCGTTCACAACTGTCTTGATAACGTTGGGTATGTCAAATCTTTGAATAGACCCCCATGAGCGCAGAATTGTGACGAATGTTCATCTCGAGTGACGTAAATCGCATAAATTCCGATATGACTATTCACACTGCGGTCACATTAGAAAACATCTGACCTGTATCGGATTGAAAAGATCAAATTCCATGTGGTTTGTACTGTTCACACGGTCATGGGGAAAACAGATACGAGTCACATGTGGGCAAAAAAAAAAATCAGATTTGGGCCACATTTACCTGCATATATATTTATTTATTTATTTTTGTAGCTTAAGACCATAATTTCTTCAATAGAATATTATGAAATATGTCAAATGATTCAAAAACAGAAGAATTATTTACAGGGTAATTTTCCAGTTTCCACTCCCACGTGTGCAATTATGTAGTTTCTGCATCACCAAATTGCAATTGCAATAATAATAATAATAATAATAATAAATTAAAGATCCACAAAGCCACGCCATTTACACTTATCAGGGAAATCATCCAACGACCAACTTATTTTTTCTCTGCATATTAAGCAAGCCGGGATAGGAGAAAGTATTTTAACATGGGAAAAATACCACACTTCAGCAGTCTTACATTTGCCTAAAATTGTATAAAACTATTTTTTCCCCCCATTATATCCATTGTAGAATCACCCGATACCACTATCAAAATCATCAGGTCATTGAACGTAATTGTGAAATAACTAATAATGTTGCTCAGGGTTGCCCAATCTCTTTGTAATGAGCCCCTTTAGGGCTTTTAGCAGACAGTGTTCAGGTTTATTCTGCCCACCTGAGATTGTTTTTCTCCAGGTGAGGCAGAAGCTGCTGAAAAGGTGTTGAAAGTAACTGTGAGTATTTGGACACACACCCCCATACACACACCCACACACAACCATGTTGAGTTTTCATGTTTTATGGGGACTTTTCTTAGACATAATGATTTATACTGCACAAACTGTATATTTTATCCCCTAACCCTAACCTGAAACCTACCCATCACAGAAAACTTTCTACATTTTTACATTTTCAAAAAAATCCCCATCATTTATTATGATTTATAAGCTGTTTTCCTCATTGGAAAGCTAAAAAAAAAAAAAAGTCTCCAGAAGGACAAGGATTTCGAAAATTGGCATCTTTGTTGGGAACATTTTGTCCTCATAATGTGGGTTTACCTGACACACACACACAGATTCTTCAGACTTCTCTATCTATTCCAATTTCCAACACTCTCTTAAAACACTAATGTTCCCTCACTAATCAACGTGAAAATATTTTAAACACAATTGTAATCAATAAAAATGTAGTTTGTAATTATTTTTATTGTCACATTAACCACTTGAGTCTTCTCTCTAACTGTAGAGAGTTCCTCTGTTATAGGTTCCCTTTTCACCAAACATATGATGAAACACTGTTGACTTCCTGGAAAAGAGAGAGACAGTGCAAACGGAGGCGGGAGAGAGTTGCGATTCTTATCTGATCAGCGGCCCAGATTCACTCCAAGACACAGTGGAGGCCAAAAGCTGAACCCCAGAATGTCACAAATCATCTTATTCAGCTTGATTGCTGAAGAAAAACTAAAGAAAGCTTTCATAAACACAATAAAACCTTACAGGAATCGTATTAAAACCTCAAATTAAATAAAACTGTTATTTTTACATTAATTAATTAATTATTTGAATAAATAACTTTTCTTTTTTACTTTTTTAAATTAAAATATGTTTAATGTTTGCTCATACAGGCCACTGTTGTTCATTACAGAAATAAACATGTATTAAATAAATCATAGATGCAAATCGTGTTGTCACGGTATCAAAATTCCAGTAGTCGGTACCAATACCATAAAAATTTTACTGTTCTCGGTACCAATTTCGGTACCACAGCAAAATCTGTTGGAACTAATTTACTATTTTATATAGCCTATTTTAAAAACATATTAAATATGATGGTAATCATACATATAAATATTTGGAGCGTGTGTGTATGTTTGTGTGTGTATAAATAAATAAATTTTGAAATATATATAAAAAAAAAAAATGCTCAAACATCCATCTTGTAACAGACGTGCGTGTTTATTTTAGCTATTCCATCAGTGAAACGACACACTACAGCCTGTAAAACTATTAAATAAATATCGGTAAATAATGGTAACCTAAATAATAAGAAAGTTAAATATTATTTAAAAACATTCGTTTTTTTATTTCCACAGAAAGATGCGTCATATAGCCTACCGCTCTGCGCTTTGACCATTTCTCTTTAATAATATCTTCATGTTATCTCCTGATGGTACAAGCAACTGTCACTTGTTGTAAAAAGTTTGAAGAGCGAGTTTTATCTTCAGACATTAATAAGTTAAAATTAATAATATTAATAATAATAAATTAATTAATTTAATAAAAAACTTTTTTGTAAACTTTTTTAAATTAAAAAATATATGAAAATATAGTATATATATTTTTTATAATGTATATTTATATAGTTATTTTTATTATATATTTATAAAAATGAACATGTAGGCCTATTACTTGAATAACAATGAATAATGAAATTAATAACAATTCTTTTTTTAAACTTTAAAAATATGATATTGATAAAATCAAGTCACTCCTTTTTTTTTTTTTTTCGAATAACTTCTTTCACTTAGGAAATATGTCAGATTATGGAGTAAAATGGGCTGTGAACAGCATTTTAACATCGACTTTAATGACAGCTTAGACTAGACCCGACATGAAATCCACAAGTTCATACAAAGCCTGCAGATCATGTTTTGAGATCAACATGATCAACCTGATGCCCAAAAAGCATCTTGAGCTTCAGTGGAAGAACATCTGATGTTTTATACACAGAAGTTCACATGAGACAATATCACAAATTTGCTTTTTTCAAATAATCACGTATAGTGGAGAATCTAGAATAATTGATTTTATGTTTGAAATTAGTCCAAAAAGTTTTTTCCACTTAATTTTTCTTAGTTAGAGTGGTCTCAGACATTTGGAGCTCGCTGCATGTGAAAACAAACACATGCTTTTCCCTCCATCTCTTCATCTAGAGGGGTAGGAGGTCTTTCTAAAGTCCCTCCCACAGTTGAGCTGGCAGTTCCTCCTCTCCAGTATGTGAAAGAGCTCTTCTCTCTTTCAGCAGGCTCCGCCCCTTCTCATCGTCCCTCCACTCTGTTATTGGTTCCTCCCTGTCCTTCTCACTCACACCCTCCACGTTTGCTGTTCTTTTCTTCCAAACTCTTGTGCTTTTCTTTCTAAGTACACACTTCTCTCCGGTCTCTCAGTGTAGAGGATCTTTGTCACAGGAAGGGTTGGACTGGATCCTTTATTTTGATGTGAGTACACTACGCGGCATGTTATTCTCCTGAATGTGGGTGTGAGTTTTCACTGAGCATGTGAGTCCAAGTGTGTGAGAGGGGGAGCAGCAGTGTTTGGTCTGGCTGTATTCCTAGGACACGAGGAAAGATAGCTGCAGTTCTCGGTAACTTGCTCATTCTGTGTGCAGATGCATCTGGCTGCGTTTCAGAGACCTGTGCTGAAGTCCCTTCTAATGAAGTCATTTGCTGAGCCTGTTAAAGAGTGACTGTGTGCATGCATATGGTAAAACAAGCTAAAGTCCTGATGGAAGGGGACTTTTAGTCAGATTAACAATTCCAAGGAAGCTTTAATTGGTTGAAAGGATCCAAATTTTGGACATTGGATGTGTGTCTTCCAAACAAACCAAAAAAATATCTAATACAAAAGTTAAAAACCTACAACGAATTTAGATTAGATTTAGGGTTTTAGTTTTAGGCAAGTATCACCATTCTTGTTGCTCATTCTACTAACCCTACAACTAACCCCAAATATTATAATTTGTGTAGTTTTGCACCATTGATACCTCAGATCTGGTGAGAAGAAGTGTGCTGTTACTTTTCTTAGAGATTTGATTAACAGTTTTCACATGGTAGATGAAAATTTTGTTTAATTTGCAATCATCTAGTGATGCGAACACAATTGCAACCCTCACAACAATGTGACGGTTATTTTTGTACGAGCAAAGGCCACTCACGTTTTCGTAAAACAATATTTACCTCTGTTATTATTACGATGATGGAAATTGCATTAATGACATTACCTATATGTTGTTCTCCGTAGTTACTGCCCACAGCGGAGTGTTTCTAGTCAAAAGTTCAGTGGCGTCTGGTGTGTCCGGTGTGCCGCCCCCTCCAGGCATGACTCAGAGTAACGGGGAGACGCGTCTGCAGCGCAGCAGAGTGCAGCAGCTGCGGGACGGCATCACTGAGCGCTCGCTGCGGGCCCGCACCTCCATGCAGAACATTACCACTAATGACGTCAAAGGCTTCTTCATTCGGAATGCTTTCGTCATCCTCACAGTCGTGGCCGTCATCATTGGTGAGATGATGTTTGATCTTATTTGTGCCTCCTACCCTGAAAGTGATCTTAAAATACAATATTATAATTGAATAAAATAAATAAATAAATAAAAATGCAATAAAAATACTAAATATGGAATATGAAAGTGTGTGTGTGTGTGTGTGTGTATATATATATATATATATATATATATACACACACACAAATACATACTCACAGGGTTTTTCCAAAGGGGCCCCTGCCCCTTTGATCGCGAAAGTGAAAGTGCCCTTTGGTCGCATCGTGGTGCCCCCGCTTTCCCATTTCTCCAACCGGTTTCTACCGAGGGAGAACAATCCAAGGGAACGCGATTTTGGCCGAGGGAGAAACCCACAACAACCCACCCCCAACCCCAACCCCCCACCCCTGGAACGCGATTGCGCCCCTGCCCTCGTGGAGGTTTATGCACGCCACTGCCCCTTTACCACGGTTCTGTCAAAGAGTATAGAACCCAAGAAGCGAAACTCTGATGCTTTTTGGGTAACAGCCACTAGGTGGTGCTTCAGTAGCGCGGCAGCCATTTTGGGGTGAAAATGCCAACTGGACAATAGAATCCATCACATTTTACGCACCCAAAATTGGCGAATCTCACAGCCAAATCAGAAACGCAATAGAAAATTCAGTAAATTTTATGACACCTACATTAAGTGTATTGTCTTAGCCTATATATATTTTATGTTACCAGTTGTGGAATCCAACTATTAATGTACACATTTGAGGTAACGTAGTTAGCCTACTTTGAGTATTTCCATTTTATGCAACTTTACATATTTACTATTAATAGTAAATGAATAAATTTAATAATTAATAAAGTTAAGATCATCATGTTTGTAGCGTGATCCAGGGGATTAAAACATACAATATATTTCAGACCTTGTGGAGTAATAGTATCCCCTGGATCACGCTACAAACATGATGACCTTATAGAACATGATGCATTGCTGTGTTTGTGTCCCATAATTCCCACTTTTGGACACAGTGGCGTTTTTTTTTTTTTTTTTTTTTTTTTTTTTTTTTAAACATAGTCTTGCTTTAAAGGACATTAATATAAGACAACACTGCAAAAACAGTTTACTGTCAAGCTGTTATATTCTGTTATATATTTCTTGTCCAACATTCCCATTTTTTTCTGATGCATGTCCTTAATTTAATTTCATATGTTGGTATTATTTCAGTGTTTATAATGCTAATACTTGAACTCCAAAGAATTTTAACCCAAACTGACTGGGTTTCTAGAGAGCAAAGGTTTTGTGAAAAAAAAACAAAAAAAACAAAAAAAGTGGAATCGACTTAAACACAAAGTCTGTAAAATGAACTGTTAAAAGGATTTGATGATCACTAGTGATAGTATTTTATTCTGTGTTGTCATCATTCAGGTTGGATTTTAGCTTTAATGTACTTTTTTTTTTTTTTTAATAACAAAGCAGCTGATATTGCCATAGAAACTAATGGACTGCCAAGTCGCTTTCACTTCAAAATGGCAGAAGTTGAGTTTCGATTCTTGTCAGTATACGTTCTTTTGGTTCTGCTTCCCGGCCTGTGTCCATTCTCGAACCGTTCCGCCCATCCCCACTGCAGAAAATGGGGTTCCGTGGCGAAAAGATCGCTTTCACTCCGGCCCTACAACTTGCAGGCCTCGAACGGAGCCGCTCAGGACATTCTTGGAGAGCACACGAAAGTGATGCGCGGATCGCCGTTATATCCGCGTCAGATAATCCGTCGGGTCGGGCCAATAAGTATTACAAAATAACATTCCAAGTAATTACGGGTGGGTCGCGGGTGGATGAGACATAAATCATTAATGTGTTGATTGTAATAAAGACACAGAACTTTCATTTGGTAAAACGAAAGGAATGTGCCTCACTCTTTTACTTTCATTTTAAAAACTTAACAGCTGTAACTAAAATATACACAAGCTTCACAGAAATGATTATGATAAGAGTGTTTTTTTCAACAATGATGTAATAAAACAGTGATCATTTTAGTTTGAAGGGAGTAAAACCTGTGTTTATAGGCTATTAAGGAAATGTAATTTTGCCAAAGAATAACTTTTATTTTAGATATTTATTTAAAAGCAGCCTATACTTAAGTGTCATATGTCATTATATCATCATGCTTAACACTGAGAATTTGAATTATTATTTTGTGCTTTTTCTTTGTTCAGTTTGCACACTGAACATGGGTTGGAGCTCTTAATTTTGAACTCTCAAAGTGCACCAGATTAATGAATTTATCTTTAAAATGTACAAAATTTTCTTCCGGGGGAGCATGCCTGCGGACCCCCCTATAGGGACAGAGGTGCAACCACCACGGAAAACACACAATCCTGTGGGAAACACTGTATATATGATAGTGTTCTCAAAATACAAATCTTATTCTTTTAATATTAAAATACCTAAAATATGTGCTTGTAAAAGCACTTTCAGTGCTTTCAGCTATATTCAGCACTCTCTCTTTATATATACTCTCTATACATGGAAATGGAATTCCCAATAGTTTACTTGTCAATGTAACTACTTTCCTTAATGATTTCTTCTGAGCCTCTGAAGCATTACCATACCAGAAACTTGCACAGAATGTCACGACGCTTTCAATAAAAGTCCCATAAAACATAAAAAGCATTCTGCTATGGACATTAAAAGACAACAGTTTCTTTAAGAAATACATCCTCTGTTGTAACCATAGACATAATAAATACATAGACTCCCTATTGGCCACTTTGAACTGTTGCTGCGATACGTTAACGAGTCCGCCATATTGTGCGGGGCAAGACTCCTCATTAAACAAATGGAAGTCAACGGGGAGCTGCGGCTTTTCTGGACAAAAAGCACAATAAAGTTTACATTTCTCAACCGATTCCAACGGTTTATGATCTGCTTGGAGTATGAAAAAGGTTTTGTCTCCAATTACTCAGAATCTCGCTAGTTTGAACTTGAAAATTATTCACTGTCATAAGGAATTGAAAAAACTCATGCTTCTCTAGCATAGATTTGGTTTATTTTTAATAAAGGTTAATAATTGTGGAGATGTTCCTAATGTAGAATAATTTAATGTACATGAAATGTGCACATCGATTTTAATTGTGGAAATGCTTTTCTGTCTTCAACAACGGCATTTTAGCTTTTTCCCTCGTGGCTTTAGCTTTTCCTCTTGAATCACATCACAGGATGTCACAGGACAATTTCAAATGAATATGAAGATAATTTGCATCTCAAAACCTTATTAATCGTTTAATTATCTATAGGCCTAAGCATTTCACAGATTTAATGTCAGTACACCGTAGTTAATGTACTAAAGGAATTTATCTCGATTCAAATGGATTGCAACAAAATATAAAAGGATTGGTCTTAAAAGATTTCTTATCCTGTGGCTCGCTCTAGTCGACAACATTAAAAGCATAGCTTGTACTAATTATTATAAGACAATCCTTAACAGATCCAGTAAAACATATGAGATACAGTGGGAGAACATTTTTAGTACAATTACAGTACAATATAAATTGTATGTGGTTTTATTCTATAGCGTATTATTATTATTATTATTATTATTATTAGCCTATATTATTATTATAAATAGCCTAAACATACAATTGAGTATAAAAACAGTAAAATATAGTATAATGTAGTAGTAATATAATAATTATGAATAAAATAGCAGATAGTATATCATATATTGTAAAATAATACAGTCAATAAAATAAAAATAGCAAATAAAATAGTGAATAGTACAATCATATATAATAATATAAGTCGTATAATGATATCATAATAATAGGCAGACGAGGTCTCTTGGAAAAGCACAGAACAGTCCGCTGACAGGCTTTCTTCAGCCTTCCTTGAGGTTTGTGTTGTCCTGGTTCCACTGGCTAAACTGGGGAAAAAATATAAATGAGCCACGATTAGATCAATCAAATCACCTGCTCTTCGGAGATGAGTCGGTTTAGGTCTTTCTGTAATTCTGACAGCCTGAGTTGTCCTGTCAAATTCCTCTGGCTTCATTGCACGGAAGACTCATTAGTTAGGCTAATGATATAAACTACAATATAATCTCAGACTTCATAAGAATCATGTAAACTTGAAATTATTTCTTATAAATTCTCATTTCATAGATAACAAGCATTGTCGTTAGCTTTTAATAGTCTGACTTTGGTGGTCAACTAGCTGTCAAAACAATGTTATAATGACCAAATACAATCAGAAACAACTGTTCAGACTTACATGTGAAAGGTAACTCCCCGAAATGTGGTTTGGATTGTGCGACGATTTGTAAAACCTCAAAATAGTCAGGCATCTTTTTTTCAGTCCACTTATGAGAGTTACAGCATGTTGCCCCGCACAATATGGCGGCACCGTTGACGTGAGATCCGGTGGCCAATAGGGCGTCTATGTATTTATTATGTCTATGGTTGTAACTTCTTACTTAAAGGATTAGTTCACTTTGAAATGAAAATTAGCCCAACCTTTACTCACCCTCAAGCCATCCTAGGTGTATATGACTTTCTTGTTTCTGGCGAAGACAATCGAAGAAATATTAATAAATATTCTGTCGCATCCGAGCTTTATAATGGCAGTGATAGGGTTCAATGAGTATGAGCTGAAGAAAGTGCTTCCATCCACATCCATCCATCATAAACGTACTCCACACGGCTCCGGAGTGTTAATAAAGGCCTTCTGAAGCGAAGTGATGTGTTTGTGTTAAAAAAATACATCTAATGGTGGCCTAAAGCCTTGCCCACACCGGGATGATTATCACGCGTGCTTATCGCCAGCGTTTTTCGAGATGTTTTTCGACGCGTCTTTGCATTCATACCCAAGTGATTTTCAATAGTGATGCGTAGAGTGAACGTGCAAATTCACTCCCTGACAGTAGATGGCGCTTGTGCTTAGTGCAAGTGAACGGTACTGCAAATAAACATATTTATGAATTAGACATTAATAAAATGAAAGAAGATAAAAATACAGATATAAAATGGCATATACATGACATGAGGAGATGGTAGTCAGAAACGATAGTGTAAATAAGTCACAATGACAGTAGTGCAAGTGAACGGTAGTGCAAAAAACATATTTATAAAATAGATATTCTCAACTATATTTCTTGAATGTAAAAAACAAAACAAAAAGAAAACAATTAAAAAACAGAAATAAAATGGCATATAATACATATATAATATAGTGGTGTGGCCAAGAACTGGCAGAGCACCCATAGTTTGTAGGGGTCTTTTTCGTCTACTTACTTCCTCTTCGTGTTTTCCTGTAACTTCAGCAGCTCCAGGCATGTGAACAAAAGCGCCAATCTCATTGGTTGGCCAGTTTTTAACGCGGTGAGTCAAACCAAAAAAACAAACTCGAGGCGTTTTTTTTTTTTTTTTTTTTTTTTTTAATGGCGCTTTTACGCCTGCTGTTTTGCGCGTCGGTGTGCACACTCACATTGGCGCCCTTTGTTTAGTCACGAGGCGTTAAACGTCGGCGAAAAGCGCACACAATAATTGTCCCAGTGTGCACAAGCCTTAAGACTTTTGCACATATATATGTGTATATATATATATATATATATATATATATATCTTTTACAGAAAATGTGCATCTGTAGGTTCTGAAACTTAACTAGGTGGAATGACCACATCTGTTAATCAGCCAATCAGGAACTGCTATTAATAATATCAAAAATGCATGATTAATTGGCCTAAATTTCAACATAGCTTAATATTTTAGGGAACATGTTTAATGTAATACAGGAATATTTAGCAAAAGTATTATGTTATGCCATCTTATATTCAACATCTTATATATTCGATTTCAGGAAACCTATATTTTTCAGTATTCTTATACATTTTGATTTCATAACAGAAGACTGAACCTCGCCCATGTCATGATACTAAAATAATAACATAAAAGAATACTATTAAAGATAGCATGAAATAGAAGTTGCAGTCATCTTTTTTCCCCTATTGTGAATGGCTTTTCCAACAAGAAAAAATGTAGGGCGGGGCTTGACTTTTGGTGGATCTCATGTGAGTGACAGGTTGCTCCACCCTCACTCCAGTAAACACATCATCAGAGAAGAGATGTTGCTGCAAGAGGGAGGGGAAGTTATTTTGATGAAAGATTATGAGGCACATGAATTTTAAAAAAAATAATGATGTGGATAATATTCCATAAAAAATAAGAATTGTCAATTTTGATTTCATGGTGACTTTAAAGAATTCTAAAAAGGAACACTTGAATGGAATTTCTATAGTAATTTGAAACCAATATGATCCAACTGGATAAACTGAAAATCTATTTTTGTAAATGATCCCATTATGATTGGTTCCAAACTGGGACAGAAATTCCATTAGCTTTCTTTTAGGTTTGTTTTGACAACCACAGTACTGTAGCATGACATCAGCAGAAACACACCCTATTTCACAATTTCACAATCGTGACATTTATTTTTTTTTGTGATGTGCGGTGGTGTTTTGAAATGAGGCAAAGTCCTCATTTATGTCCCTGTTACACAATTTTAAGTTAACAATACATAAAAAGAGAGACCAAATACAATTCTATTTTGTTATTTTTACACTATGTAATGTTCTATTTATTAAAACCAAGTATAAATTTCATCAAGTTAGTGTTTTTACTCATTTTTACATTTACTCCAAAATAATAACTAAAGGCAGTAACAATTTAAACAATGTATATTATTTATAAACTAATATTCAGCTTTTCTTTTTAATAGTCAATTTATTTTCAGCAGTCATCAAGCTTGTACACACGGTCAGTGGTCACAGACATGAAGATGTACCTTTAATTTCATGTTTTCATGTCATTTCAAGTCATCATGTTTTCAGGCCATTTCGAGTTTGATTTTGACTTGACACAAAGCGGTGATATGTAAGTGACAGTTGTTTACTTACTTTTTAATTAGTCTTCCCATTAACGCCATCACCGTCTTCATTCAGGCCGATTCGACGAGAACGCGCACGAAAACAAGAGGCGGGATTTATCGCACGAACCAATCATGTCCAATCATAACCGATCATATCCAATCATAGCGCAATTGAGGCATTGCCTCCTCTCACGTGACTTTCCCCCATTCATTCTCAATTTCCCCCTACTAAACCCACCGCACGCTATAGGGGGCTCTGCTTTGTTTCTATGAGCTGAAGGGAGGCACAGAGACACGGACTCCCCGCTGTAACTTTACCTGCGAATGTCGCTGTTTGACAGTGTTTCTTTAGAAAAACGAGTGACTTTTACACTTTTTAATGTATTTTATTTTTGTAATATCGATTATTTTCTCATCCAGTTTTTTTGAGGAGGCACTGCCTGCCTTGCCTCCTCGGAGGAAACGCCCCTGGCTCAGAATATTAAAATGTGTTAAATAACAACCTAAACACTTTTTAAAAAAAAGATTTTTTTTTTTTTTTTTTTTA
This sequence comes from Ctenopharyngodon idella, assembly GCF_019924925.1. Classification (NCBI taxonomy): domain Eukaryota; kingdom Metazoa; phylum Chordata; class Actinopteri; order Cypriniformes; family Xenocyprididae; genus Ctenopharyngodon; species Ctenopharyngodon idella. The sequence goes on from NC_067224.1 coordinate 39,560,607, forward strand.
CAGACCCATTAAAGCTGCATGTGTGTTTCTCTCACAGGTACAATTTTGGGATTCGGACTGCGGCCGTATAAAATGTCATATCGAGAAGTTAAGTACTTCTCTTTTCCCGGAGAGCTGCTGATGAGAATGCTGCAGATGATGGTGCTCCCCCTGCTGGTGTCCAGTTTAATTACAGGTACGGTTCCACCGTGGCACCACCAGGCACTGACCAGACATGGGCAACTCTGCCAGCTAAACACAGAACAACATGAGTCTGAGATAAGCACATGATGCAGTGGGAGGGGATGGGCTGAATGTGATCTGGTCAACACCCTTTGTTATCTCACTGGGGCAACTGAAACAATTCAGCTTTAAATGTATTTGTAAATCGATTTTTATAGTTGGCAAAACTGTATATGCATATGAAAATAATAGTTTAAGAAGGATTCAGTTTAGTTTTGAGATCTTCAACAAGGCTGATCCTATGGAAGCTTGTTTCCACCACGGAATAAAAAAAAAAGAAGGGTAATTGCGACTTTATCTCACAATTGTTAGTTTATGTCTCGCAATTCTGACTTTCTAGCACGCAATTGCAACTTTATATCACACAATTCTGACTTTACAACTCGCAATTGCGACTTTATATCACACATTTGTAAGAAAAAAGTCAGAATTGTGAGATAAAAAAGTCGCAATTGTCCTTTTTTTTTATTGCATGGTGGAAACAAGCTTCCACAGATCCAACTTCTACACTGCTAAAAATATTTTCTTATTGAGTATTTTTGTCTTGTTTTGTTTTATATGGAAGTTTTAAAGTCCAATTCTGAGGGGACTTTTTTCTCAGAATTGCGAATTTATATCTCCTAATTCTGACTTTATAACTCACAATTCTGACTTTATAATGCGCAATTGTGAGTTTATATCAAGAAATTCTGAGAAATAAAGTCAGAATTGTGAGATTGTGACAATTGTGAGAAAAAAGTCAAAATTGTGACTTTTACAACTATTACAAATATATAAAATTTTTTAAACCAAGATACATTTACTTCAGAAGGAAAATGATTAAAGATATTAAGTCTCGCTTTCTGAAAAATTCAGTGAGTTTATGCTTAATTTAAGTGAGTTTAATGCTAAAATTAATTGTTTGAAACAAGAAGAAATATGACAATGGGGTAAGAAACAATCTCGTTTTCCCTTTGAAATAAGATTATTTTTCTTAACTCAGTGACAGATATTTTTTTTCTTGTTTCAAGCATAAACTCACTTAATTTTTTTTTTTTTTTTAGAAACAAAGACGTTATCTTAGTCGTTTTGCTTCTCTTGATTTAAGAATGTTTCGATATTTGGACTGGAAAACAAGACAAAAAATAATTTGTTTTGTTTAAAAATAAAGGAAAATCCGAAGGAAGGACAACATAAGCTCTTTGAGGGGTCTGACCGGTTAAGGAAAGTGGGGGCAGGTGAGAGTGTTTGTAAGGTCAGAGCTTTGATGGTCTTTTTCCAAACAGACAAGAGGTCAAGGGTCGAAGTGACCATACAGAGAAACAAACAAATGGTTCTTTCAGTCACCTCTCTCTCACACACACTCTTTCTCCGTGTATAAATAACATTTGCTGCCTTCTAAATATAGACGCAAACTGTTTCTAGACAGATTGATGGCTGCTGTGCAGCTTTATAGATTGACTATGGAACTAACACAGCATATATTGAATGAAGAAGACAATACTTTTAGTTTTTGTGCATCTTTGAAAGTTAAATAACTGCTTTAAATCTATAGAGTCCACATGAAACAGCTTTCACGAGCCATTTCACATACACAATCGGACATATCTCGGAGTGAAACATGATATTTAATGAGAAAATGTATGGCAGGACTTAAAATTATCCATGGAAAACTGATTGGCTTGAGAAAAGAGGATGTTACATACTAGAATGGAGTCAGATGGCTGGAGTGGAGGGGTTAAAAAAGTTAAAGATATTCATAATGTCACCTGAAAAGGAAAGAGGTGGAGCAAATTATTACATTTTGATGTTCACTTCTTTGGAATGACATTTACAATAAGACCTGAAATGTGTATTAATAGCCTATTTTGATTTTATATTGACTTGCTTGTAGCTGTCTGTAAAGATCTTTTCAGATCAACGCTGTTTGTTTCTCTCTTGCTCTCACTTGCACAGTCAGTACAGTAGAGGCCTGTTCAGATCAAACGCTCAGAACATAAACATGCACATAAACACACCCACGTGGTGCATCACAGCTTGTTGTCGGGTCAGCCAAATCTGTAAAAGCCAAAACAATGACAAACTGTTCAATGGCTGCATGGCCATACATTTACTCAGTAGAATGCATGAATGTAAATACACTGTGATTTAAAATGCTGTATATTGTCACTATAACATACTGTTTAATAGTAAAAGATAGAGAAAGACAGTTTTTATTGCTGTATAATAATAACCTGAGGGAATGAACTAAAAAACAAGATCTTTGCATTTTCTGAAGAAGCTTTATTTTAAAGTAATGAAAATCTAATTATATATACTGTAAAATAAAGCTTCTCTAATAATCAAAATCTGAACAGTATTGAAAATTTAATTATATATGCATGTGCTGTCAAATCGATTAATCGCTATTAATCACATCTAACAGAAAAGTTTGATAGAAGTTTAACAGAAATATATATGTTAGTAATGTCAAATTGATTACTCGTGATTAATCGCATTTAACATAAAAGTTTGTAAATATATGTGTGTGCGTGGATATATCTATATTATAATATGTGTGTGTATGTATATATGTGTGTGTGTGTGTGTGTGTATATATATATATATATATATATATATATATATATATATATATATATATATATATAATAATATGTGTGTGTGTGTGTGTGTGTATATACATACACATTATGTACTGAAAATTTTATGTTAGATGCAGTTAATCACGATTAATCGATTTGACAGCACTAACACACACACATACACTATATTGCCAAAAGTTTTGGGACGCCTGCCTTTACGTGCACATGAACTGTAAAGACATCCCATTCTTAATCCGTAGGGTTTAATATGGAGTTGGCCCACCCTTTGCAGCTATTGCAGCTTCATCTCTTCTGGGAAGGCTTTCCACAAGGTTTAGGAGTGTGTTTATGGGAATTATTGTTCATGCAGTCAGACAAGTACCGTTCTCCTGGCAAGCGCCAAACCCAGACTCGTCCATCGGATTGCCAGACAGAGAAGTGTGATTCGTCACTTTAGAGAACACGTCTCCACTGCTCTTGAGTCAATGGTCAGCTAAACAGATGTATTTAAACACACACAATACACCATCGCATTATCCATGGATAACTTTTGAATCACTATAATGAATATAGCGTATAGTGAATGATGAATAATGAATTTATGAATTCACTATGTTCGTGTTGTTTACATTATATACACTTAGGCGCCTATTGCCAACAAAACAGACCTTTGAAGCAGTTTTACTCACCACCTGCTGTTCCGACTCATGACCGGGATCATTATCGCTGTGACCGCTCCATCTTTCAGTTTCAAACGATCTGTAAATCCAGCGTAGAACTGGGCCTTGTTTATAAAACCATAAGCGCCGATCCTGAGGGCTCGAGCAGCCACGGAAAAACACGAGATATTCTCCATTCATTTTAACCAATAAGAAAGTGATTGCAACTATCAGTTTCTATGGTTATTTTAATAACAAATGTCGAGAGCGCATCAATGCACAAAACTCTCAGCTCCACTTAACGCTGGGTTCTTTGGGAAGCAAGGTTATCTTTCCCTCACAACTAAAAACATACTTCTTTGGTGACATTGTTGATTTTGTGAAGTCCTGTGACCTGTGCAGCGCTGCCGACGACTCCCGTAAAGCCAAACACACGTTGATGGGTGTGCTCTTGCTCTGGTCGACGTGTGCACGCGCACCCTTTCGGGAGAAGTGCCCGTACAAGAAATTCCGACCTTGTTGACATCACTCAGGCCGATTCTTGAAAAAAAGATCCCGAATCCTGTAAGGATTTGGAAGAGAATTTTTGGCACAGAAATACTCCGTCATTCGTCCAACTTGTGTTTTGAAACTTTGGCCATGTTTAGCATGAGAATCCAACTCTTTAACAGTGTAAATAAGTCAGAATACATGAAATAGCATTAGACCCCCCCCCTTTAACATCAACTTGCTAAAAGGGACTACGGATGAAAATTAGCCAGTGTTGGCTAAATCTGGTGCATTTTACATATTGTATGTATTATTAATGTGCATTGTCCCTTATTAAATAAATAAATGAAATGAAAATGAAATGAAATTCACTGAGCTCCTGAGAGCGACCCATTCTTTCACAAATGTTTGTAGAAGCAGTCTGCATGCCTAGGTGCTTGATTTTATACACCTGTGGCCATGGAAGTGATTGGAACACCTGAACTCAATGATTTGGAGGGGTGTCCCAATACTTTTGGCAATATAGTGTATATATACATACACATTATATACTTACAAACTTTTGTTAGATGCGATTAATCACAATTGTGAATTGTGGGGACATTCCATAGGCGTAATGGTTTTTATACTGTACAAACCATATTTTCTATCGCCCTACACTACACCTACCCATCACAGGAAACTGTGCACATTTTTACTTTCTCAAAAAAACTCATTCTGTATGATTTATAAGCTTTTTGAAAAATGGGGAAATAGGGTAATGTCCTCATAAGTCACCCTCTCCTTGTAATACCTATGTCATACCCATGTCATTATACAAATTTGTGTCCTGATATGTCTCACAAACACACACACACACACACACACTTACAAACTTTTGTTAAATGCGATTAATCACGATTAATCTATTTGACAGCACTAACACACACACACACACACATATCATTGACAGCACTAACACACACACACACACACACACACACACACACAGATCATTGACAGCACTAACACACACAAACAGAACACACACACACACACACACACACACACACAAACAGAACACACACACACATCATTGCCAGCACTAACACACACACACACATCATTGACAGCACTAACACACACACACACACACACACACACACACACACACACACACATATTGACAGCACTAACACACACACACACATCATTGACAGCACTAACACACACACAAAGGGAAATCTAATGAGAAATGCAAAACTAAAAACTTTTTTTTTTTTTTTTTGCAGTTAAATGTGACCTGTACATATTTTCATGTTTCATTCTCTGTGGTTGCTAGGGTGTTCTGAGTGGTTGCTAGGTGGTTGCTTACAAGTTACAAGATAATTCTGGGTCTCTAGAGGTGCGTTCACACCATGTCATAAATACCGTAATTACGAGATTTCAAAATGTAAAAAGCATTCACGTCCTTGTACCACCTGACCGCTGCAAATTCATTTAGGCGTTGATAGTGTTGCCATAGAAATGCATAATTGACAGTCCGAGGTCGGCTCAGAGTACTTCTCCGATCTAGTTTTTCACCCTTTTTATCGTTCACCAGGTGAAAATCATAAGCCCAATTGCTTATAAAGTAGAAACATACTTTTCCTTTTGAGGAATCATTCATGTGTGGATGCTTCAGTGTTAGAGCCTTAAATATTTGATTAAACAGCTACTTGATGGAACAGACAGATTTAGTTTATCAACAAAATCTGGCCGTTCACAGACGGCCGTAAGAGTGTGCTCTCATTAGATGAGAATTTCTTTGTGAGGGTCGCACACAATTCGTCTTTGAAGACTGTGTGTATGTGTATGTGAGGTAATTACCTTGCGGTATAGGAGAATAAGACTTTATAAGACTCTTGCAGGGAAAGTCATCGTTACCATGGAGACGAGAACTAATGAGAGCAGCAGGAAGAGAACATGACCTGTGCAGAAGGTTCCCAGGCCAGTGTGTCTGTGGGTGCTGGGGTGGACGCTGAGGGGGCAGTGAGATCACACACACAATAATGGAAGACATACATAGTTCAATACAATGGCTGTTCAGTCCTATAGAGAGAAATGCTGAAGGGCAGCTGTGGTCAGTGACCTTCAGGAAATATACTGTTTTACTGCCATAGAGTCCATTGTGGTTGAACATCAATGTAGCTCTTTCTTTCTTTCTTTCTTTCTTTCTTTCGTTTGTTGTTTCGTTGTTTCTTTCATCCGTTTTTTTCTTTAATTCTTTTTTGGTTTCTTTTGTTTGTTTCGTTCTTTTTCGTTTGTTGTTTCTTTCTTTAATTTGTGTTCTTTCTTTCTTTCTTTCTTTCTTTTGTTTGTTGTTTCATTCTTTTTTTGGTTGTTTTGTTGTTCTTTCTTTCTGTCTTTCATTCATTTATTGTTTCATTCTTTTTTTTGTTTGTTTCATTGTTTCTTTCATTCGTTTGTTCTTTTTCAGTTTTTTCTTTCTTTCGTTTGTTGTTTTCTTTCTTTTATTCATTTGTTGTTTCTTTCTTTCTTCTTTTCTTTCATTCATTTGTTGTTTTGTTGTTTCTTTAATTCATTTTTTCTTTCATTCTTTTTCGGTTTCTTTCTTTCTTTCTTTCTTTCTTTTGTTTCGTTCTTTTTCCGTTTGTTTCGTTGTGTCTTTCATCCGTTTTTCTTTCATTCTTTTTCGGTTTCTTTTGTTTGTTTCGTTCTTTTTCGTATGTTGTTTCTTTCTTTAATTTGTGTTCTTTCGCTCTTCCCTTTCTTTCTTCTTTCTTTCTTGCTTTCTTTCTTGCTTTCTCGTTTGTTGTTTCGTTCTTTTTTTTTGTTTGTTTTGTTTGTTCTTTCTTTCTGTCTTTCTTTAATTCATTTGTTTCGTTCTTTTTCATTTGTTTTGTTGCTTCTTTCATTCTTTTTCAGTTTCTTTCTTTCTTTCTTTCTTTCTTTCTTTCTTTCGTTTGTTTGTTGTTTTGTTCTTTCTTTTATTCATTTGTTGTTTTCGTTCTTTTTTTCGTTTGTTTCTTTCATTCTTTTTTGGTTTCTTTTTTCTTTTGTTTTTTTCGTTCTTTTTTCGTTTGTTGTTTCTTTTTTTAATTTGTGTTCTTTCACTCTTTTCCCTTTCTTTCTTTCTTTCTTTCTTTCTTTCTTCATTCGCTCAGTTTGTTCTTTCTTTCTTTCTTACTTACTTTCTTTCTTTCTTTCGTTTATTCTTTCATTCTTTTTGGTTTCTTTCTTTAAATAAATTAGGTGATTTAGCTTACTTGATTATTTACTATCACCATTGATAAAAGATTTTTTAATACTTCTCTTCACGATTAGTGTGTTTTACTTTCATTTTCATGGACTTTTAGTTTGTTTCTTTTTGTTACCTGTTTCCTTTGTTTCAATTTCCTGTTCTTTGTTGGTTACCAAGGTTTTTGATTAATTAGCACACCTGTTCATGTTTGAGTTCATTATCCTTGTGTATTTAAGTTCATTGTCTGGTATTGTTTGTGCCATGCACGCTGTTTCGTTGTGTTTGCACACGTTTGGAGATCTCTTTTGATTTCTTTAATAAACCAAGCTGCTATTTTGAACTACTTCGCCTATCTTCATCGTCATAGGACTTAAAACGTGACAACACTTTTATTCAGCAAGGATGCATTAAATTATCAAAAGTGACAGTAGACTGTTCTTTTGAAGTTTCTATTCATCAAAGAATCCCCCCCCCAAAAAAATCATCACAGTTTATGCAGCAAATATATGCAGCAGCACAATGTTTTTGACATTGATAATAATAAGAAATGTTTCTTGAGCAGCAAATCAGCATATTAGAATGATTTCTGAAGGATCATGTGACACTGAAGACTAGAGTAATGATGTTGAAAATTCAGCTTTGATCAGAAGAATAAATTACATTTTAAAATACATTCAAAAAGAAAACTTAAATTGTAATAATATTTCACAATCTTACTGTTTTACTATATTTTTCATCTAATAAATGCAGCTTTGTTGAGCATAAGAGATTTTTTTTTTTTTACTGACCCTAAACTTTTGAAAGCTAGTGTAGAATGAGCAGGTGTGTGCAAACGTTTGACTGCCACTGTATGTCTAGTATATGATGTTGCTCACAATACTATATGCACATGCATGCAGAGAATCATGTGCAACTAACTCATACTGCAGTCTAACGTCACCTGTGTGCAGGTATGGCCGCTCTGGACAGCCGAGCATCAGGGAAGATGGGTATGAGAGCTGTAGTTTACTACACCACCACCACTATCATCGCTGTAATCATTGGGATCGTCATGGTGCTCATCATCCACCCTGGAAAAGGATCTAGAGACGAATTCAAAAAACAGGAGAAAATAGAACAAGTCAGTCCAGCAGATGCCTTCCTCGATCTCATCAGGTATGGTGAAGTACGTTTTTAATTCACAATTTATTATGTGTTTTTTTTCTTTTTCTTTTAAGCTTTACATTACTTTTTTTCTTTTTTAACAGAAACATGTTTCCTCCTAATTTAGTGCAAGCTTGTACGCAACAGGTACGTTTTTAATGCACAGAAAACACTAAAAATCTAGTTCCCCATAAGATGGTAAACAAAACCAAGTAACTGTGTCTATTCTCTCTACCTTCCACAGTTTAAAACACAGTATGCTAAGCGAGTGGTCACAGTTAAAATTCTGGTGAACGACACATTGTTCAGTTTGAATAACGGGTCGCAGGAACTCAAACGTGAAGAGATGGTACCAGTGCTGGGAACAGTTAATGGAGTCAATGCACTCGGACTCGTGTTCTTCTCCATGTGCTTTGGCCTCATCATTGGAAACATGAAGGAGCAGGGCCAACCGCTACGGGATTTCTTTGACTGTCTGAATGAGGCCATCATGAGGCTAGTTGCAATTATCATGTGGTGAGTGATTTAGAGTGAGAAAGTTCTCAGTTTTGAAGAAATGAAACTATGATGACCTGTCAGATTTATTTTTTTATTTCAACTTACTGGAACATTAGCAAATGAAACAGAATTTATGGAAAGAGTTGAACTGCTTTGCTAAGTTTAACAGAAGTCCATCTTTTATTTATCAGTTAACATGAAGAAATGAAACTATGATGACCTGGCAGATTTATTTGTATTTTTTTTATTTCAACTTACTGGAACATTAGCAAATGATACAGAATTTATGGACAGAGTTGAACTGCTTTGCTAAGTTTAACAGAAGTCCATCTTTTATTTATCAGTTAACATGAAGAAATGAAACTATGAAACTATGATGACCTGGCAGATTTATTTTTATTTTTTTTAATTTCAACTTACTGGAACATTAGCAAATTTATTGCAAAGAGTTGAACTGCTTTGCTAAGTTTAACAGAAGTCCATCTTTTATTTATCAGTTAACATGAAGAAATGAAACTATGATGACCTGGCAGATTTATTTTTATTCTTTTTAATTTCAACTTACTGGAACATGAGCAAATTTATTGCAAAGGGTTGAACTGCTTTGCTAAGTTTAACAGAAGTCAATCTTTTATTTATCAGTTAACATGAAGATATGAAACTATGATGACCTGGCAGATTTATTTATATATATTTTTTTTAATTTCAACTTACTTGAACATTAGCAAATTTATTGCAAAGAGTTGAACTGCTTTGCTAAGTCCATCTTTGAATTTATTTATCAGTTAATATATATATGTCAACATTTGAAGTGGATCAAAACCTTTCATCAAAGTTGTCCTAAAACCTTCTTCTTAGGACAACTTTGAACTTTTTTGATCCACTTCAAATGTTGACTACTGTGTCTGTGTGTGTATGTGTGTGTGTGTGTATATATATATATATATATATATATATATATATATATAAAATTAGGATCACCAGAGTGACAGCAACAAACTGGAACAAATGTATACTATTTATTAGGACATATAAAATAGGATATATAAAAAATAGGATATATAAAATTCAAATGGCAACATTTGAATTTGGGTCTGTTTACATGCTGAACAAAAAAATGCTTAATAGCTCAATAACTGACCATGACGATTAAAGTTACATAACCCAGGGTGCTTTTGCAGTTAATTTTAGTATACATTTGTTCCAGTTTGTTGCTGTCACTCTGGTGATCCTAATATTGCAATTGTGCCACATATATCACTCTGTTTTGTAAGAATTTTTCTGCCTGTTTCTGCCAGTTTAAGTAGATTGAAACAAGTCTTACAAACCTAAAAAAAAAATTCAGTAAGGAAATCAGGTGGGAACGATTCACTGACTGTTTTCACACCTCAGGTACGCTCCACTGGGCATATTGTTCCTGATTGCTGGAAAAATAGTTGAGATGGATGATATATCAGAAATGGGAACCCAGTTGGGAATGTACACCATCACAGTCACCATTGGCCTACTGATACATGCAGTCATCGTACTGCCCTTCCTCTACTTCATTGTGACGCGTAAAAATCCTTTTGTGTTCATCGCTGGACTTCTGCAAGCCCTTTTCACTGCTCTTGGTACCTCTTCCAGGTGAGCTTTTACACCCATACTACTGCTTCAGCTTTGTTAATTAGAATTAGAAAAAAAAAAAAAAAAAAAAAATATATATATATATATATATATATAAGAAATCTCTTCTGCTCACCAAGGCTGCATTTATTTGATCAAAAATACAGTAAAAACAGTAATATTGTGGAATATTATTAGCATTTAAAAGAACTGTGTGAATGTTAAAATGTAATTTATTCCTGTGATCATTACTCCAGTCTTCAGTGTCACATGATCCTTCAGAAATCATTCTAATATGCTGATTTGCTGCTCAAGAAACATTTATTATTATTATCAATGTTGAAAACAGTTGTGTACATTTTTTTTTTTTCAGGATTCTTTGATGAATAGAAAGTTCAAAAGAGCAGCATTTATTTGAAAGAGAAATCTTTTGTAACATTAAAAATGTCTTTACTAAATTGAATGCATCCTTGCTGAATAAAAGTATTAATTTCTTTAATTTCTTAAATAAACAAACAAACAAAATTCTTATGGACCCCAAACTTTTGCACAGTAGTGTATACATATGTTACAAAAGATTCTATTTCAGTTAAATGCTGTTCTTTTGAACTTTCTATTCATCAAAGAAACCTGAAAAAAATTGTACACAACTGTTTTCAACATTGATAATAATAAGAAATTATTTTTGAGCAGCAAATCAGCATATTAGAATGATTTCTAAAGTGCACTGAAGACTGGAGTAATGATGCTGAAAATTCAGCTTTGATCACAGGAATAAATTACATTTTAAAATATATTCAAATAGAAAACTAGAAAATTTATTTTACATTGTAATAATATTTCACGATATTACTATTTTTACTGTATTTTTGATCAAATAAATGCAGCCTTGGTGAGCAGAAGAGACTTTAAACATTAAAAAACCTTAATGTTTCCAAACTTTTGACACTGTTGATTGATTCAAATCAGTGAAGAAATAAACAGAATAAACTTTTTAAAAAAGATTTTTTGATCATTAACTTGAACTGATGTTCATAATACTGACTCATAAGAGTAATTCATTTGGAATTTTTGTTGTACTGTATGTTTTTGATTCACTAAAAATATTTTTTGTTTTTCATCTGTTCGTTAATTGGGTGTGTGTGGTTTTGGTGTGCAGTCCACGAGGATGTCCTGTACACTGTGTTTTCTTTGCATCACATTCAGTACAGACCGCAAACTCACATTCATAAGTAAAATATGATTTCTTTTGCCGTAGCGCTCCAGCTTTTTGAGCGACATTTTCCTTTGGTGTTCCATGGAATAGTGTTGTTATGTGTTTGGAACATTATGTAAGAGATGAGTAAGTGACAGACTTTCAAATCTGCCATGTCTCTCCGTAGCTCTGCCACTCTGCCCATCACCTTTAAGTGTCTAGAGGAAAATAACCACGTGGATAAACGAATAACCCGTTTTGTGCTGCCCGTGGGAGCCACCATAAACATGGATGGCACAGCTCTGTACGAGGCTCTGGCTGCCATCTTCATCGCACAGGTCAATAACATGGAGATGAACTTTGGAGAGATCCTAACCATCAGGTACAGATAGGAATCATTAAAAAAAATCTTTTATGACAGCATACAACATTTATTCAGTTAAGGCAAGACACCACAGGTGAATAGAGTAAAATTTGTGATCACCATACTTCTCCAGTTAATTAACCACAGTACATCAAGACATTAACTTGAAATGTTGTTTAAATATGTAAATATCTATTTTTAAGATCTAATTAAAAAAAAAAAAAAACCTTAAAATTGACCAGTGCATGAATTTCTTTCTCCTGTTATATCTTGCCTTTAATGTTAATTTCTCACACCATAACAGTATTTTATATATAATGAAACCAAAAATGATTTTAGAATACATGCTTTGTGTCATTTTTAAAGCATCACAGCAACAGCAGCCAGTATTGGCGCAGCTGGAATCCCTCAGGCCGGCCTGGTTACCATGGTGATAGTGTTGACTTCCGTGGGTCTGCCCACTGATGACATCAGTCTAATTGTCGCTGTTGACTGGTTGCTGTGAGTACTATGTTTTTGTATTATAACAAATGTTTAAAGTATATTTGTGTGTGAGATCATCTTTCACAAGACTCAATACATGCATGGCTTACTTTGCTTAAAGGGTTAGTTCATCCAAAAATGAAAATTCTGTCATTTATTACTCACCCACATGTTGTTCCACACCCATAAGACCTTCGTTCATCTCCGGAACACAAATGAATTTTTTTTTTTTTTTTTTAAATCCGATGGCTCAGTGAGGCCTGCATCGCCAGCAATAACACTCCCTTTTTCAACGCCCAGAAAGCTACTAAAAACATATTTAAAACAGTTCATGTGACTACAGTGGTTCAACCTTAATGTTATAAAGCGACGAGAATACTTTTTGTGCGCCAAAAATAACAAAATAACGACTTTATTCAACAATATCTAATAATGGGCGATTTTAAAACACTGCTTCATGAAGCTTCTAAGCCTTAAGAATCATTTGTTTCGAATCAGTGGTTCAGAGCGCCAAAATCACATGATTTCAGTAAACAAGGCTTCGTTACGTCATAAGAGTTTTGAAACTTCAATAGTTCACGTGACTTTGGCAGTTTGATACACGCTCCAAACCACTGAATCGAAACAAGAGATTTATAAAGCTTCGAAGCTTCATGAAGCAAGTGTTTTGAAATCGCCCATCACATTTTGTTATTTTTGGCGCACAAAAAGTATTCTCGTCACTTCATAACATTAAGGTTGAACCACTGTAGTCACATGAACTGTTTTAAATATGTTTTTAGTAGCTTTCTGGGCGTTGAAAAAGGGAGTGTTATTGCTGGCGATGCAGGCCTCACTGAGCCATCGGATTTGATCAAAAATATCTTAATTTGTGTTCCGGAGATGAACGAAGGTCTTAAGGGTGTGGAACGAAATGAGGGTGAGTAATAAATGACATAATTTTAATTTTTGGGTGAACTAACCCTTTAAGTTTTGCACATTAAACTGGGATAGGAGGAGGTATTTGAACAACTACACACATCAGCTTTAACAAACAGACAGGGTTACCACTGGAAATATTGAAGAATTTATATTCATTTTTTCATATTCATTTGTATAGCACTTTTCACAATACACAGAAAATGTATTTATAATGTCTTAATATCTTCATGCCTTATAATTGCATTTAGCAGATTAGAGCTGGGTGATAATATAGTTTACAGATGTCTTCAGAACATCACAAGTTGAAATTCTCCTGTTCAGGGTTCCCACAGCTTTTGATGAGTGAATGTCCATAACTTTTACAGTCATGTTGGATTATGAATACTGACATTTTTAAAAAAAAAAAAGTAAAAATGTAAAGCAGCATATACTGTAGCAAATCTCAGCTGCGTGTTTGTTTATATCATTGCAAAATATTATTGCACAAATCTATATATAAAGTCAGATATCCAACTGTATCCGCATACATACAGTACACTCACATAAAGTGATATATACACTATATACTGTAGCAAATTTTCATTGCAAAATGTAACTATTATCGTCTAGCTCTTTATACAAAGTTGTATATATAAGCATTTTCAACTTTATCTGCATGCATACAGTATACTCGTGTAGGGTGATATATACTATATAACGGGGTGGCTAACCCTGGTCCTGGAGAGCCACAGTCCTGCAGAGTTCAGCTCTAACCCTAATCAAACACACCTGAAAAAGCTAATCAAGGATTGAAAGGTCAAAGCCACTGGAAGGGAAGCCTGCAAACTTTAGCCAAAAAAGCGTAACGGCTAATGCTAACAGGGAAGGAGACCAGAGGCCGTTTTTTGAATGGATGTCAATGGATGAGAGGCTTCACTATGCTGATTAAACAGCTTTTGTGGGGAAATAGCTAATCATTTAATTAATCGACAGCCTGTTTGCTAATCTTCAGCATGTTTTACACTAAACAGTACTTTCATTGGGAACTATATGTAGATTTTAGCTTGATAAAAATGTTGTTTTTTTTTAAGAGAAGGCAGACTAGGGAATGTTGCGACTGATGTCACTGCCATTACACAATAGGCTGAGAGGTGCCACACGTGATTAAATTAGCCGTTGCACTTTCTCCAATGGTAAGAGATACAGACCCTCTCATCTCCCTATTATATACAATCTTTGGAAAGGCTGCTAGAAAGCTATAGGCAGGTGAGTTTTTATCAGGGTTGGAGCTAAACTCTGCAGGACTGAGGCTCTCCAGGACCAGGGTTAGCCACCTCTGCTATATAGCAAATCTCAACCGCTTGATTGCTTGTATCATTGTAAAATCGCCCAGCTCTAATCTGCTAAATGTGACTAAGGCATGAAGATATTAAAGGGGACATATTGTGCAAAATTCACTTTTATAAGGTGTTTAAACACAGATGTGCGTCCACAGTGTGCGTAAACAAGCCTATAATGGTAAAAATCCACCCACTCCTTTTTTTATTATCCCTATAAATCCTAAACAGTCTCTCTGAACGAGCGGTTCCAGATTTCCCCTTCTCTTACGTAAGAGTAGAGGGAAACTCTGCTCATGACTGGTGACGATCTGCCCTATTAGCTTAGCTCCTCCCCTGAGTGAGCTGTACACAGTCCACCATGTTTATCTCCTCGCCAGAGCATTTAACAGCAGCATTCAAGTAAGAAATGTATTCTTATTAAAGCTACTAAAGTTATTTAATCAAGAGCAGTGAGTGATTTTCTGTTTTTCTTTTGTTGTTTGATTCATATTAACAGCATATATAGCAGCAGGTACTGTATATTATGCTGCTGTCACTTTAATACACAGACCTAATAAACACATGCAGTTTCTTTCCCTGCTGATTACATTCACAGACATAACCGACTGTTTTTGTGAACCTTGTGTGTTTTTGACAGTTTAATAAGACGTGAAAGAGAACGCCGCCTGACATTCAGCTTTCTGTGCGCACTCTATATATCATGTTCAACCTGTTATGGCTTTAAAAGGCATGAAGATGATGAAGAACTGCAATGCCACATGAGCGTGACCGCGATAGAGGTTTTTTGGCAGGGTATCCGAGGCACGAGCTGTACAGGCTCCGCCCTCTTCTGGAAAGTGGGGTGGGGAGCAGCAGCTCATTTGCATTTAAAGATACATGCATGAAAACAGCATGTTTTTCCTTCCACTCAAAAATGGGCATTTACAACATGGTATAATGCCTATTTGTCTTACACTAAGGCCCTTGAAACTTGGTGTCATTTTAGCCAATTAGTAATTAATGTCGTGAAGACAAAAGAATGAATTATGGGTACAAAAAGAGACATGACAATCCAACCAATTTCACTTGTGGGTCAACAAGTAGAAATTGTGGAGAATTTTAAATATCTTGGCTCAATCCTGGACTCACAGGTGAGCTTTGTTGATAACTGAGTATATCTTTAAAAGATGTTCACAGCGACTATTTCTTCTAAGACAACTCGGTGGCCTTGGAGTTAGTCAGCATATTTTAGAACTTGTTTACAAATCTATTGTGGAGAGTGTACTGTCTTATCATATCCCTGCCTGGTACGAACATTTAAACTGTAGATAATAATAAGCTTACCAGAATTGTGTTAATGTCAAGCAAAATTGTTGGCAGACCACAGAAGCCCTTAGGACAACTTCAGAGGTGGGTAGAGTATCCAAAAACTGTACTCAAGTAAAAGTACAAGTACTTATAGAAATATTTACTCAAAGTAAAAGTGAAAGTAATAATCTTAATAGTTACTCGAGTAAGAGTAAAAAAGTATCCAATGAAAAATCTACTCAAGTAGCTAGTTACTAGTTACTTTTATAAATATAAATATATATTATATATATATATATATATATATATATACAGTTGCAAGAAAAAGTATGTGAACCACTTGCAGAATCTGTGAAAATGTTAATTTTAACAAAATAAGGGAGATAATACAAAATGCATGTTATTTTTTATTTAGTACTGTCCTGAGTAAGATATTTTACATAAAAGATGTTTACACATAATCCACAAGACAAAAAAAAATAGCTGAGTTTATTAAAATATGTTCATATGTTTAAAATAAATTCAGCAATTTTTTTGTCTTATGGATTATATGTAAACATCTTTTATGTAAAATATCTTACTGAGGACAGTACTAAATTTAAAAAAAAAAAAAAATGTATATATATATATATATATATATAGTGGTGTTATCGTGGCGAAATAATCTGTTTGGTTGTAAAATGTCGGCTATTGGCTGTATTGAAATCAATGCAATCGATACCTGTGGAATTGTTCACAGACAGCATACGCGGTTCAACTAATAAAGATCGCTGGCAAACAATAGGACGCATTTGCAGATTTGCTTTTAATTGACTGTAGGTCCACTGCCACTTCATCCAACACTCCGAGTGAAACCGCTTCAGACGATTCAGTGCGTGCAGGAACTGAACAAATCATTCAAACTGATTCGCGAACCAATTTAGACAGTTTTGCCAACTTGTTTGATCAAGACTTTGAACAGAATCGACTCAAAAGAGTGATTCATTTGAGAATGGGCATCGTTCATGAAAAAAGAGACAGCGCACTTGGAATAAACTACGCATTTCTTAACATGTACAGTATTGCATTAAAATAAAGTAACGAGAGGAACGTCACCCAGCGTAGCGAAGTAAAAGTACAGATTTTTCATTACAAATGTACTCAAGTTAAAGTAAAAGCACCCACATTTAAATCTACTCTTAAAAGTACAAATTTTCCAAAAAAAATACTCAAGTAAATGTAATGAAGTCAATGTACTTCGCTACTACCCACCTCTGGACAACTTTATGTTGAAAGGGCAAGGAAGAAGGCGAGAAGTATTCTTGCAGATATTTCTCACCCTCTTTTTAGCCAATTTGAGCCCTTTAAATCAGGTAGGCGCTACAGAATACCTCTTGTGAATAAAAATGTGTTTAAGGGATCATTTATTCTAAATGCTATCAATTCTCAATTCTTCAAGTGTTTGATAAATTAAATGACAGCAGCATGAACTGTAATCTTTATTAAATGTGAATTTGTCTGTTTGGTTTTTTTTTTTTTTACACTACTTGTATAGTTATTTTATGTACTGGTGAGCCAAAGACAATTTTCCACCTCGGTGGACAATAAAGATATACAATACAATATTAAATGATCTGTGGGGTATTTTGAGCTTAAACTTCTGGGGACACCTGAGACTTATATTACATCTTGTAAAAAGGGGCATAATGGGTACCCTTCAAGATATAATAAACATAATTTTCTGTAAAGCTGCTTTGAAACATTTGTGTATTATGAAAAGCGCTATACAAATTGACTTGACATCTGAAGGCGTTTTGATGTAATATTCCTACACACAGGCAGAACTTCAGGGCTGAGCAGGAAGTGAGATATTCCATCTTTCACATTTCATAACCCATAATCAAATGTGCATATCCATGCAGCATCTGCTTCCAGTGAGTTTTAGAACCCATTGAACAATACACCCGTATCCGATAACATGTTCTTGAGACCTTTATTCCCACCACAGTCACAGCAGTCACCGAATTCAAGTTCAGTCAGGGACCTTGTCGTCAGATTATGTGCTGGTTAAAGCAGAGTACAGAACAGAAGAGGCATTGTGAGGAACGTTCATGCTAGGAAAGATGGGTCAGGAAAAACACCACACAAGATGGAGGGACTGTTTTTCTTAAGCAGAGGCTACACAAGGCCCTCAAAACACAACAAAGGCTCAAGTGACATAGCGATCCAGATGTGTAAACATCGCTATTGATAAGGAGATGACTTTGATAAGATTTTCTGGTGCATTTTGGTCAAGAAAAGCATAATTCCAGCAATAATTCCTGAATCTGTTTGTTTTCATCGGCTATTTCAGAGATCGGCTGCGCACCACCACAAATGTTTTGGGCGACTCTATTGGTGCTGGCATAGTGGAGCACCTGTCCCGTCACGAGCTGCACTCTACCGATGCCGAGATCGGAAA
This sequence comes from Ctenopharyngodon idella, assembly GCF_019924925.1. Lineage (NCBI taxonomy): Eukaryota > Metazoa > Chordata > Actinopteri > Cypriniformes > Xenocyprididae > Ctenopharyngodon > Ctenopharyngodon idella. The sequence goes on from NC_067224.1 coordinate 39,579,016, forward strand.
CTCCGTGGTGGAGGAGAATGAGACCAAGAAATCATATCAGCTCATCTCTCAGGAGAGCGAGTGTGACAATGCCAAGAACCCTGATGGCGAGACCCAAATGTAACTGCTTGTATCCTGAGCAGAAAACTGGATTTTTTGGTACAAACATTAGTGACTTAGTCAGACACTAGTCTGATATTCATCTCAAGTTTTTTTTATATGCTTGTCAAAGACATCCAAATGTGTTGAAGTCCATTGCACAAGTAGAGATGGACGTGTGTGTGGTCCACAGTGGTCCTCTTTGAACTGTTTTATTGTAGAGTAAATAGTTTAGATTTCATTAGACATCATTAGATTTCATTAGACATAATTTTAAATAATTTTCTAGATGCAGGTTTGTTTTTGTTAATTCAAGAGAAAATGAATGTAATTTTGGAAGTTGTTTGTTGCTTCTACTTGAGCTGGCTATGGTTTGTTGAATTTTTAAATAAGCAATGAATTGCATCCATTCAGTTTGTAACTGAGTGAGTAATGCTAAAACAATGTTAAAAAGAAATAAGTGAAGCATGTTTAAACTGGTTGTCATGAAAAACACAGGATGTTTTGATAGCTTAAGCTGGAAAGTGAGTCGGTGAGTCCAGAAATAACAGTACAATGTTTTCATGCTACATGATTTCAGCAGTCATTATCTGTGGTCACTTTGACTGCATGCATTGTTTTTGGAGAAACTGTAAATTCAGCTGATGTAATCGTCTTATTTCAAGGCTTTTATAGATAACTGTCATTCTGTACAAAATAAAGAAATCTATAAATAAAAAAAGAGCATTTTGGCCAGGACTGCTCACATTGCCTGTGTTCTTCTCAGGACGTGCCTTTAACAACTACCTGCCTTTTTTTTTTTTTTTTTTTTTATACAAATTGATTTTACTTTGCAATGACAATTCTAGCACTAATGTAACACCACCAGTTCCACAGTATTACATTCATTATCAGCTGACAATAGCTCATCAACCTTGACATCTCTCAATCACTCTTCTACTATATTTATCAAGTACATGGTGTTACCGTCTTAGAAAGAACATGTGATATGATCTCTCTGCATATCAAGACCTTGTTGACACAATTTTATCATCTCCTTTTTTTTACTTGAGGCGAGTATAATTTTACATGTTTAACTGAGAACACTCTTAAAAATAAAGGTTATTTATTGGCATTGATGGTTCCAAGAAGAACCTTTAACATCCATGGAACCTTTACATTCTACAAAATGTTCTTTATAGTGGAAAAAGGTTCTTAACTTGAAAAAAAGAACTTTCACTGTTACACTCGAACCATCCTTGTTCACATTACTTAACTACACAAACTTAATTTAACTGAGTTGTTTCTACTAAAAATGAGTATTGTCAGCTTTACTTAAGTGTTTGTTCAGTCAGCTTAACATTGCTGAATGAAACGCACAAATTAATGCTGACAACTAACTGGGCAGTGGATCAGTAGTTCCCAGCATGCTTTGCCAGGGACTGCGTTACAAGAATTTAGGGATTAAAGTGTTATTTTATGTTTTTCAGTAAAGGGAAAGATGTTGTTAGGTTATGTCAGTGTTTAATGTTCAGTTATGTCGGACATTTAGAGGAGTTCAGAGGATGTTTTTGAATTTTGTAGTTACCATCATGCAGAATTAAGTCAATAAATGTGTTCACCTTATGTAGTAAACTTAGAAATTTACATTATATAACATTATTAAATAAATGGCACATTAATATTATGTAATAGTTACAAATTCAAATGATTTGTATTTACTCAAAGAAATTTTGTCAGCTGTACTTGAATTTCTTTTGTTCATACAACTAAATTGTTATTTGTACAAATTACTCAATATTGTTGTGGGGAACCACTTGACACTTCTTTTTTCAAGTAAATGCAACAATTTTTTTGAGTGTAGATTATTAAAATGTTCTTTACGCAGAAAAAGATGGTTCTTTAAGAACTGTTCACAGAAAGGTTCTTTGGGGAACCAAAAATAGTTGAAAAAATAAAATAAAATAAATAAAATTAAAATTAAGAGTATAGCAGCACATACCATCTATCTTAGTGTTTTATCAATAGATTAAGCAAACAGTGGCCCCAAAATGTGTTTGGACACTTATACCTCACTAAACAATGTATGAATATTACTGCATATATTGCAAAATATCTAGACAAAGCAAGTTTATTCATATACACATTGTGTATAAAAAGTACTATACATAGACATAGTAAGGAAAGAAGAAAAAATAAAAACATACAATTGTCTGTTATAAAATAAAACCTTTATATGTATGCATTTTGCACATGCTTTTATCCAAAGCAACTTTTTTTTTTTTTTTTTCAGTTCATGCCTTACCTAGGAATCGAACCCATGACATTGGCATTGCTAGAGCCATGCTCTATTGTTTGAGCTGTAGGAATAAAAAGAAAAAAACAAAAAAATAAAAGAAAAAAATTCCAAATGAATAAAAGGAAAGAAATAGTAAGCATAAGGGAATATAAACTGAAAAAAATTGATGCAATCAGAAGAACAGTGCTTTCTTGAGAAAATGCACAGGCATTTTCATTCTGGACTTGAATACCATTGGGATAAATATGACATTTAATGGTTAATGGAAGTCATGATATTATAGCTAAATATATTTCATACAGCTACACAGAATTATTTCACTTCAAAAGACCAATAAATCCAAAGAAAGTAGTTAATAAACTACAGGTGTGCCCACTAGCTTTAATCGTTATACTAAGTCGCCACCCAGTGGTGAGAAGTGAAGCTACAGAAAGGCTCAAAGGACAGGGCTCTATATAAAGTTATAACCCGTAAGTTCCTACAACACTGAAGACTACTACCGGTTCCCCCAGTATATATATAATTTATAGTAGTTTCTTGATTATGCAATAGGATGTTTGAGGCATTCCAATATTCTATTCAATTATATTCTGTTCTAATATTCTATTCTGAGGGTCATATAAATTATAAATTTTGCTAAGGAATCCCATTAATTTTTTTATATGCATCATACTTCATGTGTAATATACACTACCATTCAAAAGTTTGGGATCGGTTAGATTTTTATGTTTTTGAAAGAAGTTTCTTGTATTTTATCCAAAATACAGCAAAAACAGTAATATTGTGAAATATTACAATTTAAAACAACTGTTTTCTATTTGAATATATTTTAAAATGTAATTTATTCCTCTGATGCAAAACTACATTTTTAATATCATTACTCCAGTCTTCAGTGTCACATGATCCTTCAGAAATCATTCTAATATGCTGATTTGACAACATAAATGTCTTTACTGTCACTTTTAATCAATTTAATGCATCCTTGCTGAATAAAAGTATTAATTTCTTTCCAAAAAACCAACACTAAACTTTTTAATGGTAGCGTATAATGTTACAAAAGCTTTCTATTTCAGATAAATTACTGTTTTTATTATCTCTCTCTATACTCACAAATATTTATATATGCGTTTTATTCTTGTTTTACATCCACCTCAGTACATATCATGTAATAGTATTTATAATGCCCATATATTATATATATATTATATATATATATATATATATATATTATAGTATGTGTATTAAGTATATTGAAAATAACACTATTAATATGTGTGGATGTAAAATATATATTTAAAAAAATCTAGAATAAAAAATATCTTGAATCATTTGGGCTCTGAGTTGTATGTGTTTTTCGCACCTGACTGAAACATACTGGAAATTGTAAGCAGCAAATCTGCGGGAAAAAATAATCACGTTTTTAGTATTTGTATTTCCGGTCAACCTACAATTCCCCCTGACTAGCGACAAAGCATCAGTTGTGGGGCTTTTTGTTGTGAAACAAAGACGCACAAAAATGTGTTTTACGAACATTTACGCGATTAGTTAATAAGGAGCTGAATTAAACTTTGCTCCATGATTAAATGTTTTTAAAGTGTGATCAGAGACAGCCTGACCTCCCCCACCCCAGATAAAGATAGAGTTGGCTTGTTGTTAGCTGGCTCGGCTAAACAAACCCCGCTAGCCCGCGCTGATCTTTTTATAGCAGAGAGGGGGAGCCAGAGACTTACAGCAGACCGACAACCAAGCTCTCATCCCAACAACAGTCCCCTTATTTTTTTCTTCTTTGAAGTTACCCCAAGCTAAGGTAAATATGAAACCCTCTCACAATTCCTGCTAAGTCCGTCTTCGCGTTCCCTTACCACATTTCGACACATTTCCATTTTGTTTTTCTCGACGGAACGGCTCTGAGGAGACGAACGTCGCAACGGCTCGGCTAGTCGTTCTCCTCCGGCGCGCCCCCGTGGCGGGAAGCGCGTGACCCGGCGTCGCGCTCGTGCGTAGAGTCCGAGGCTTCTGGGGAGCTCGCGGAGGCCTCGCGACACAAACACGGGCGAGTGTTTTTGTGTGGAAACTCAAACGGATTATATACAAATATCCCACGCGCACTGTGATGACCGAAAACGTTTCGTCGCGCGACGTACAGCGTGAGGAAAGAATGGAGGAAAGCAAAAAGTGTTTTTATTGTTCGCGAAGGGAGACAGAAAGATGTGCGTAGCCGAACTAGCTTTCGCGAATGTTTAGCTTAGCAGAAGCTATCGTTTGTTAACACTAAATGACTAAACTTTTGACAGAAAATTGTATATAAAATAACTGAATTTGTTATTTGAATAAGTAAGAACACAAGCGGCTCGGGTTTCTATAAAAAATTCACCTTTCAGATCAGAGCAATGCTAACTAGCGAGCATCTGTAAGGAATCTATTAAGTCCCGAGCTAACGCTTTGCTAATAGTCAAAATCATCTCTAATCATCTTTCATTTACCCACGAACGACTTGAATGCTTGTTATGGTAAATATTTACAATATCTGGTGTTCATAACTTCTCTATGTTCGTCATGTTTTGAGTCATTACGGCTGAATAAACGTCAGCGAAACGCTTTGAGGATGAATGGTTCCTCTCTCCAGCGATCGACTTGTCAACACTGTGTTTTGGTCATTTTGTGTCACCCTGTTTGTACAGATGTGATGCTTCACTCCACTGTATGACCTGCCAAATCCTTTAATAGCATCTTGCATCAACGATTTAGCGAATAATAACATAAATTAGTCACAGTCATAATTGCATTCAGAACTTAGGCAAACTGAAATTCGTTTTCACCGTGTTTTCGATATAAAATATAAATATGTGATCGCTTTAGACGTTGAAATCGTTTTTTAATTGTGCAGTTTTATTTTCTAGCGACAACAAGGTTTGATTATGAAATTATGCATTATGTGCATATCGCTGCCGAGTTGTTGTCATGAAACCTGCATGCAAGCGATCGGAATGGATTCATGAATATAAATAAGTGAAGTATTGGCATTTAAAGGGACAGTGCAACAGAAATGCCCGTTTGCATTTGTAATCTGCCCGTCAGAGATCATCTCTGGACTGTTTACCTTCCGAATACAGTTTCACATGTAAATGATTCATGAATATTAATGTATTCTAAATAGCCCGGATGCGGAAATGCATTCTTGGGATACTGTAGCATCTCCTTTTGAAAACATGGAAGAGGTTTTTATGATTGTTTTATTTGAAATGCATTTAGCATTTTTTTTAACACAAACACACACAGCTTGTTGTCCTCTGAGCAGTGATGTAGTATATTGTTTTGCTTAAGTGTAAAATGTGTTCTAGTTAAATTATGTGAGGTCTGCTTCTTAGCATCTCCTCTTTTGTGCTTACTATGTGCTGTCAATCTCCCAGCTGTCATTGGTCCCTTTGGGAGACAGGGTTGGGCTTGCATATCTAATAGAGGGGTGTGTCTTCAGTCCATCTTCTGTCAGTCCAGAGTGGGTGTGTCCGTTAGGCTGTCTGCACTGTTTGTAGATGTTATCTGTCTCACATGATGCTCCATGATGGTAGTTAGTGTACATAGAAATCAATACACCTGTTACAGACAGTAAGTCTGAGTGGACTGATTCTGCCAGGAAGCATGGTGTCTGTTTTGAAACGAGTGTATAATTTATGTTGATCTAGTCAAGTCAATGCACAGAATTGTTTGAAAAGGCAAACATCCCATCCATAACCTCATGCAAACCCTCTTTCTTTTTGTAGGATTGAGTGAGATGTGAGGGATGGTCAGCGTATAAATATCTCTGTGGAACTCTGTGTGCATAAGACTTCTGTGCCCAGCCGTCAGTATGAATGGGGACATGCCACATGTGCCCATCACAACCCTTGCTGGGATCGCTGGTCTCACTGACTGTAAGTACACGCATCACACTACTCATACTTGACTGGCCAATGGAGCGCAATAGTAACCGCACACATTTTCGGTGGATTTGGTTCTAGAATTTAAAAAAAAAAAATTTCCCCTTAATTTTCCTGTAGGGATTTGACAAATTGTACAATATAAGCAATGAACCAATCTGCAAGATGAACCATAACTTTGCAATCTGTGTACTTAAATTATTTTATGTGTGAGTGAACAATTCATCCCATGAGGCATTGCAAATGAGGAAATTGGGAAATAAAAATGACCGTCAAATATAATACTATTGATTATTATTTTTTTTATACTTATCAGTGACTACTAGGGGTGTGGCACTTAGCTCACTAGATGATACACAATATTGGGTTCACGAGAACGGGATGATATTTTAACACTATTTTTAAGAAATCTTCATTGACGAAATGTAAAACTGGAAAAATAGTCTTTTATTCGACTGAAGGTCACAAAATGCAAAACAATGCAGGTGTATTTTGAAATGTTTTAACTAATCTAGGGCTGTCATTAACAATTATTTTGGTAGTCGAGTAATCGGTTTATTATTTTGACGATTAATCGAGTAATCTGATATTTTTTGTGGTAATAAAACTAGACCTAAGTGAACAATAGCCTTTAAAATGATTTAAAATACATAAATAATAACAATGAGGCATTAATAATTGGTTAAAATAAAGTATCAAAAGCAAGTAATTATGTAGTTTTATTGAACAACACTGTTAAAATACATAAAGTAATAATATTACGTACATTATGTATTATATCTAGGGCTGTGCTGGTAAACTTGACAACTGCACCACCGCAGTGGCCGAGTAGCACCGGTGGTGATACGCCAAAACACTTTTTTTTTTCTTTCTTTCTTTTTTTTCTTATTCTTTTTTGGTATACTAATGCTGTCTTACGTGAATATTATGACACGAATGAAGCACAAAGCTTTGTTTACATAAGAAATAATAGGTTAGCAATTAAATGTTACGTCACAGCCATGGCTGAATGAAAGGTACGTGAGTCCATAAATTTAAGCTTTGTCGGCTTTGTATTCTGTTTTGCGATCTGGTCACCCAATTATCAGCTAATTTAACAATATTCCATTAGTTATTCCACTGGACATGGAATCTCTTGTTTCTTTTTCCAAATCTTCATTTTCACAGGGGATTATAAATATTTCTTCCTTTGGTTCGCTTTTAATTAGGCCTTTTTTATTTGCATTTCTTTACTGTGGTAAAGTAGAAAAAAATGCTGTAGAACAGTTACCTTTTTTGCTTGCACGTAACATTCTATTTAACACAGCTTGTCCTTGTTATTAGACTTGGTAAGGCACGTCATGTTTATTTGTATAGTGCTTTTCACACATGCTGGTGATTTTAGTTTCGCTTTCTCTGGCAGCGCAAAATCAAACATAGCCTGAATGTCTTGCACCTGCGGAAGATAAAATTCGCTTTTAAGACCTTTTACAACAAGTGTCAGTTGCTTGTAACATCAGGAAAAAACATGAAGATATTAGAAAAGAGATGGTCTCTTTTCTGCTCGTGTCCCACATCCCTCTCAAAGCGCAGAGCGGTATATGAAGCATCTTTATTTCTCTCTCTCTCTCTCTCTCTATATATATATATATATATAAAATCAAATGCCTGCAGAGGGTGTCAATGGACTGGTGATTGTTGTTGTTACTCTTTACAGCAGGATCAAATCCTTGTTTAATATTGGCCAAACAACATTTAATTCAAATGTCCATTTATCTTTAATATTTGGCCACTTCTTTACAATAGAGATGCTACAGCCAGTGTAATTTCTTGATCTAGAACATGTGGACATCAAAACATGCAAACTCAGAGCGAGAGTTTAAACTAACTATACTAAACTAACTATACTGTGATACATATCGTTATCATTAAATAATAATATTTCTCATATCGTGAAATAACCCCTACACTACACATATAAAATTGAGCTTTTGAGAGAGGAAAAAATGATAATTCGCGTATAAGTCGCATTTTATTATTACATTAATGTAAAATACCGGTAGGCCTAAATAAAGTGACATGTTTGCAAACATTATGAACACAATAAACATAGCTATAGGCTGTTTTAGTTCCCCTCACGCCACAATAAATCCTTTAAATTTAACGATAATCAGAACAGAACAAGAATTAAAAATAAAAGAAGCTATAAAGAATAAAAGAATGCAAATCATTGCAATCAAGCCAAAATGAATCAATTTAAAGTGAAACAGAAACTGGCTACCTCTCTCATTTAGCAAAAATCCAAATGTTTCCATTTTTGCGATTTATCTGAATGCTAAACTGTTATTTATTATGTAAACTAGGCTTACTTTACTCACGTTCCCATATCCACGTAAAACAGCATCTTTCACATGCGCAGAAATGTGCTTGGCATAACAGTGGGACGGTGGTCACGCTGACTGGCACAGATTGTACTACGGACTATTTAAATTGAGCAGTGAAACTTTTTAATATGTTTTGACTGATTTTTTTTATTTTGATAATGAACAGGCTGTGATGTCAAGTTTGCAAGAGCTGATAATGTCGTGTGTGCGTGAAGCACCTGCGCGATCACTTGAAGCAACCTAAAATACTTTGTCATTTATGGTCATACAGATAAGAGTAAGACATCATTAGAAACTAATGTTAAACTAAAGTTTACTTTTATTTGTGTACATTCACAATAAAAACAAAATATTGTGCTTTTTTTTTTTTTTCTTTTTTTTTTATACTGTTTAACTAGTCAACTTAACTTAACTACAATATGGTTTAAGTAACATTCTCTTTATTAACAATCTGGTTAAAAAAAAGAATGAGCAACACACATGAAGTGATCAACATGGTGTAAATGTAAAACAATTTGTTAAATATCTTGAAAATATGCCTGAAATATGAAGGCAAATGTTGTACAGACTTATCTTAAACACATTCTATATAATCAGAAATAATATAAAATAAGAAAATGCTAAATATTTTTTAGCCAAAAAGTAATAGCAATAAATAACACCAGTAATAGGCTATTATTAACAGCAAATGCTTTGTAAAAACAGAAAACAACAGCAGCTTTTAGCCTGTCACCATCATGCAAACATGAAATATCAAACAGGTTTACAGGTTTTTGCATTCCATTGCGCTATTTGTCCTATTGTTTTTATGTTTGGCGGACATGTTTGGGTGTTGCCATCGTGTCTCGCGTCTTTTGCAGCGTCTCACCCATGAAACGGCATTCGAAAAACACGGCGGTCAAGTTAAAAAAAAAAAGCTCAACTCGTGTTTAATATCTTTGCCTTTTTTTCTCGTTCCACTGCCTGCGTCTCATTTTTATAACGCAATAAAGCATTTCTGAATGAACAGCCGCTTAAGAATAGTGATGTGTTCTATGTTCATAGAACGTCATGAGAGCGGTTAATCAGGTGCGCCGGCGCCATCATGAGGTCGGATCATTTTCTTTTCCTAATACGGTTATCATTGCTGTATTGTCAACATGTCTAATTGTAACGCTTGGTAACATTTTCATTCAAAATTGCGATTTCTCGATTTAAAAAATAATAAAATCGAGGCAAAACATTAAATTCGAATTAATCGAAAAAAACTGAAAAATCGCCCATCCCTACAAACAGGATGCGCTTTTTGCCATCTCTGTTTCTTTGTTTGTGTGTCACAAAAATAAACCAAAACTCAGCCTATAGGTTACTATTTCTCGCACAGTTTAATCTCCGTTCACAGAAGCGCTGCAGGTGCGTAGTGTGATGATGTGTGAATCCTCATGTTCTGTTCTTTATGCTGCTATTAGAACATATAAAACTAAACGCCTGGAAAATTAATTTTATTTTTAATGGGTCACAGTAGTGTTGTCACTATAATGGAATTTCCAACTTCGATACGATACCTTGAAAAATATTGATATTCGATACCATTTTTGATACCACGGGGAAAACTGCCATATATACCACCATACAGATAATTTATCATCTCATAACTTTGAGCACAGGGAGGCTTTATTTAAATAGTTGAACTACATTTACAAAAAAAAGACAAGTAAACATTCAGTAATAAAATAAGAACAAATAAGCAAATTACAAACGACAGCACAAATAAATACAATAGAATAAAGAGACCATCCCTGATATATAAACAATAACATTATTCTTTGGGTGCCATGTAGTGATATCCAAAGTAACAGATGTTTTGCACATGGTTATTATATATATATATATATATATATATATATATATATATATATATATATATATATATATACTTTTTTCTATTATATTGTTATAACATTTTGCTCATACTGTCCACTCCTTCCTAAAAGCTCATTTATATTATTTATATTTGTATTACCTTAAATTTGTATGCTATAAATGTTACTTTGGTCCTGTTTAATATAGAGTAATTTATTCTGGTTTCAGAGTTGTTTTTTCGAATTTTGCTGAAAAGAAGTTGCTTTCATGGACTCTGATTCATGTATGCTATAAAAGGGGTGTTTTACATTGGGTGCGTCAGAACATCTCTGACTGCAGTATAGGTGCCTGTTAGATTTCTACCCTGGGAGATCTTATAATAAAGAAAACATGGCCTTATTGCACTCTGTTTTTGTGTACAGTGTTGAACCAGCTGCCCCTGCCCTCCCCTTTACCGGGCACCACCACTAAGAGCCTGCTGTACAGCGGCCGTGTAGCTGAGGAAGTGGGGCGTCTGATGGGCTGCAGGGATGAAACTCTGGTCTCTCAGCTTGCCAGCAGCCTCAGCCAGGTCTCCACGGAGCACATGTGAGTTTCTGCTTACATTTGCCCTGTACATAAACCACACACCTGCATGCCTTTTCTGTCTCTGCCTATCTAAAGGCCTTGGTATACTTAATTTTTCACACTCTGCTCCGCATTACGCACGGTCATGTTCGCACAGCTTACGGTACTCAACAGCGGATGAGCGCGGATGGACGCGCTCGACGTGCACAGTTCACTCAGAAGGATAGAAGAAAGTAGCTGATCTTCTATTGCATGCAAAGTTTAGAGAACCAAAACAGAAACGATGGAGAAGGATATGCTGCTTTGTCTCTCTTTACACACTCTTATTGGACTACTTTACAGTACATCACAACTGTGTATGTTGCCACCTAGTGGACTCTTCTGTTTCAACATTCATTGTGTGCGCGGACGTCCGCGGACCCTCCCGATGTGGATAAATTACGTCATGTGGACAGTGCGTGGCGTGTTAGAGAACGTGGACGGCCAAAGCATACTTTGGGCTTAAAGGATTAGTTCACTTCAGAATTCAAATTTCCTGATAATTTACTCACCCCCATGTCATCCAAGATGTTTGTCCTTCCTTCTTCAGTCAAAAAGAAACTAAGGTTTTTGAGGAAAACATTCCAGGATTTTTCTCCATATAGTGGACTTCACTGGGGTACAATGGGTTGAAGGTCCAAATTGCAGTTTCAGTGCAGCTTTAAAGGGCTCTACACGATCCCAGACGAGGAATAAGGATTTTATCTAATGAAACGAACGATCATTTAAAAAAAAAAAAAAAAAAAATTATATACATTTTAACCACAAATGCTCGTCTTGCACTAACTCTGCGATGTGCCACGTAATCATGTTGGAAAGGTCACGCGTGACGGAAGTACCACAGTAGAAAAACTCCATCTCATTTTCTTCTCCAACTTCAAAATCGTCCGACATCGTTGTTTTACCTTTTTTTTTGTAAAAGCCGTTTGACTTAGTCTTTGCACATTCGCTTTGTAGACACTAGATTGGTACTTCCGCCTACATCACGTGTAACCTTTCCTACGTGATTATATAATGCGTGACTATTTAGATAATTTACTCACATGGGGGTGAGTAAATTATCAGGAAATTTTAATTCTGAAGTGAACTAATCCTTTAACTCTCTGCACATGCAGGTCTATCTGTACTTGGGGCCCTATGAAATCTGTTTTATTTTTTCCCAATTCATTGTTCTTAATTTCCGTTTTAGTCTCTCTGGATTTTAATGGTTTAATTAAATTTAATTAATAATCAAAATGGTTGTCTAATCAGTTGAATTTATAAAACGTTCAACAATTCATATAATAATAAATAAATATATTTATATTTTTGGATTCTGTTTTTAATTTATCAGGAAAAAGTGGTACCAAATTAATGCATAAAATTAATAGTTTAATTAATCTTTTAAAATGTAATCAAATTAAATTCTAGGAAGTGCTGTACAAGAGGTTTACAGTTTAAATTAAAACTTGATTCTTTATAGGAACATCACACTATTTTGTTTTATCAGTAATGATTTAATAAACTATTGCAAGGAAACAGGAAGAACTGCAGTTTAATATTTACGGTAGTCCACATCACATTTAAGTGTACAGCCCTACTTTTGATTTAATAATCCAAAATTTGCCAAACTTTGTGAGATTCCATGTTATATAGTAAATTCCATTTTTATAACTGGATTCTGTGATTCCATCTGCATTTTCTGTGGAAATCATAGGGCCCTTTGTACTCTGTGGTCTGTGTGTCTCAAATCTGATGTGTTTTCCACAGAGAGCTGAAGGACAGCCTTGGCAGTGATGATTTGGAGGGAGATGTTCCAGTTCTGCTGCAGCTTTTGCTGTCCAGGAACCCCAACATTTTCAGGAATAAGACTGCACCCAGCACTCCCCAGTATCCGGCCCAAGCAGGTAAGAGTCATTTCGAGCACATAGGGAAACGGATATTACTGTCTCCATGTAGCTTTGTGTTAGGTGTCTTACATTACGAACATTGCAGTTTATTGCTCTGGCCACGTCTGCAGTCTTCATGCCTCCTGCAGCAGGACTATGGCATGTTCACACAGGTGTTCAGGGACCCATGGCATCCTTCTCCTGGTGTTATTCAGAGTCAGTAGAAAGTTCAACCTGAGGAAATAACAGTTTTATGTACAATACTGTGCTGTGTTTGCTTTTGCTTTTGTAACAATTCTAACTGATGGGTGCATGTGGTGGAAATTCACCTGTAAGATGAAGTCAGGTCACTCAGCGGTAAAAATCAAGCAAAATTGTATTTTTCTCATGTGAGCCCAGGTAGTCTTTAAAACAAAGTATTTATTTAGTACAATCATACATATTCATTGAACATAGAACAAAGACCATTGCAGTTGATTGGGTATGTAAATGGATCTTTATCTACTTGAGTCTTCCTCTCTACATCTTATAAATATCATTACTCCCACCTAAGCATGTAATGATATGTGTGTCTGCCTACAGAATGTTTTATTTTCTCTCTACAGCTTGTGTCCTTCTGATAAGACAGATTCTGCCTCCTTTTTCTCTCCCAAAACACAGTTACCATTAGGACTACAGAAAGAGGAATTGTTTTTTATGACCTTGTGATGTTCCATTATACTAAGAAAATAATTTTGAAACAACAGAGAAGAAAACCAAATTAATTATTTCTCCATAACGTAACTGTTAGTGTGTGTTAAAACAGTCAATATTTAAATAAATAAATCCACATCCAATATACTTGCCACTGCTCCATTCTTCACTAACAGCCTTTTTACAAAACCTGCATTACATTGACCACATCACAAAACAATCCAAGCGGATATGTGTCAGAAAATGTTGTGTGAGAAAGTTATAATATGTTGCAAACTCATCTATTTTAAAATATCTTGTTTTATGTTCTGTGACTTCATTGCGATTACTTAATGACTTGATTGATGTCATTCTTTTCTACTTTAGAAGCAAAGCTAGCCATATTTAGACATTTAGTAAACATCTCAATTGTGTTGGTACTCATCCAGGCCATTATTCACATTCTTGTTTTTCCACAGGTATAAGTCAGCAGTCAATGGCACCGCCGTATAAAATCACGCATGGCTCCATGCAGGGAAGCCCAGCCTCTGCCAATTACCAGCAGGCCTCTATGTCCCACAGCCCCTCTGGGTGAGCCTGCTTTCTAATTCAGTTTTCATGTGAAGGACTTGCTTGTTTGTGTCACGTCCAGTTGCATTTTGTTGAACCAAACAAACCAACAACTGCTGTTATTTATTATTATAGCCAGCATCCAGCATGTTTCAAAAACAATGTTACGTGTGGGGTTTAATGTGTGATTTATTTTGGTATTAACACATTAATGCTATGCTATGGAGAAAACAAATATAAATGTCAACATTGCTTTAACATAGGGCTGCTTGATGAATCAGAATAAAACCTAAAACGCAGTATTGCTTAGTGTGAATATCAAATCTTGAAGACTGTGATTGAATTAAATACGTAAATGTACTGCATGTTTCAGAGTGAAGCATGGCACTGTGTTCATCACACGAGCAGCTCATGATCCATTGTTTTCAGTGTCGGGGAGCAGCTTGGTTCACTGCTTGGTTAACCTCATCTTAATAAAATTAAAAAAAAAAAAAAAAAATTTTATACCTATCCTTTCACTTCCTCTAATCCCTCTCTATTGTAGCTTATGATACTCTGAGCATTACCTAAGACTTGTATTGTGAGCACTTTTTGTGTCTATTTGCCTCGTCATGACGACTCGCTTGTTGTATTCCTCACTTGTAAGTCGCTTTGGATAAAAGCGTCTGCCAAATGAGTAAATGTAAATGTGAATGCTGCTCCACAGTTTGGGTCACAAGTGACCAATCCTGTGTGGCAACTTCACTTCACGGATTCTACCAGCACGATTCCGGGCCGAGAACGGCTTGTAATCGTGCCGTGCCGTACCAGGCTCCAGTGGAAACACAACTGGAACCGTTCCTTACCATTCTAAGAACCGTTCGGCCCGACGGTGGAAAAGCGGCTAATCATATTCCCAAACTTGTAATGAGAAGTTCTTGTAAACCAGCTGTTGTCAACAAAAGAGAAACTTTAAAAAAAACAATAGTAATATTTCTTATTTTAATTTATTAATTATATTTTAGTAATTTAATTTACTAATAACAAAAATTATTATTGTTACATTTTAATTCGCAATCACAATTTGTATCCGAAAAAATCCCAATTAGATTTTTTTTTTTTTTTAACATAAAACGTTATCAGCTTGATGATTATACATTTTATTTGTCTACCCTTTCATTTTCTTTCTTTTTATGAAGAAAAATTATTTAAAATAAATAATTGATTTTTTAGCAATTCATTGATGGCAAGTAGGTTTAATAGTCTCCTTGTTGACCATGTCCTCTCCTGTTCCTTATGATAGGCGTTTTGTGGCGGGGCAGCCTGGTTCTGGTGGACGGTTTCTGCCTCAGCAGAGCAGCCCAGTGCCCAGCCCATATGCCCCCCAGAGCCCTGCTACCGGCTACAGACAGTACCCACACCCTCCAGCCTACAGTCAACACCAGCACCTACAGCAAGGTCTGCACAAAGATGCACACATAGGCAGCCCTATACAGCTGCTCTTCCATGCATCAAAATCTTTCTAAGTTTTCTGGCTCATTTAGACTTCGTTCTGTTTTTTCCCAGGTTCAGTAGCAAGTCCGATGATTCCAGGAGGCATGAGAAATGTTCATGAGAATAAGGTAGAAATTCTAGGGCTGTCACGATTATGAAATTTGGCTGACAATTAATTGTCTAAGAAATAATTATGATTATGATGATTAATTGTCAGTTTTAGGGCTATGACTATTATGATGAATAATTGTCATACAAATTGTCATACTTTTTTGTGTGCTTCATTTATTACATGTCAGAAATGACTGATTAACTAAATCCTTTGGTGGTCACGTGCAGTGCAAGATTAATACACTTGACACCTTTACATATTAAAGTAATTTATTTAATTCTGTAAATAATTGAAACAATCACAATAGATTGACCATCACAAAAAAGGCTGTAAATGTTCTATATATACATATACACACACACACACACACATACTCCAAAAAAGAGAGAAACGTCCTCCCACTTTCAAAAGCTTTTTTTCCAACAAATTTGTCAAAATATTTGTATGAACATAAAGGTTCAACAACTGAGACATAAAGGCCCTGTTTCCTCCTGGTATTAAGATGCATTTTGGTCGATCGGATCACAATCGACCAAAACACATCTTAATACCAGGTGGAAATGGCCAAATTGAACAACGTTCACAGATATTTGACGAACAAAAATAGAATGAGTCCCTGAACAGAGCAGGAGTCAATATCAAAAGTAGCAGTCAGTAAGTAGCAGTCAGTATGTGGTGTATCCACCAGCTGCTGTCCACCAAGTGCTACAGTGCATTTCATCTTCATGGACTGAGAAAGATTTGCCAGCTCTTGCTGTGAGATGTTACTCCACTCTTCCGCCAAGGCTCTTGCAAGTTCTCAAACACATCTGGGGGTACATATGGTCACATTTGGTTTGGCACTGCAAGGATGATCAGCTGTCCTTCCTGTCTCCCTGTAGCATTGTGTCAGGTGTCTTACATTACGGACATTGCAGTTAATTACTCTGGCCACATCTGCAGTCCTCATGCCTCCTGCAGCAGGACTATGGCATGTTCACACGGGTGTTCAGGGACCCTAGGCATCCTTCTCCTGGTGTTATTCAGAGTCAGTAGAAAGGTCTCTTTAATGTCCTAAGTTATTGGAACTGTGACAAGGACTGTTCCACAGGTGCATGTGCAAAAATTGTATATGGTTAACTGAACAAGCCTGAAAAACTTGTTTAAACACATTCCTGATCTGTAAAGCTTATATAGCTACTGAAAATAAGTGATGAAGTGACAAAATTACTGGGAAATCAGCAGAGCAACATTGTTTGAACACAATAATTGTGGTTATCTGAAATACCTGTGGTTAAATCAAATAACTGTGATCAGATGGTCTGTTCTCAATGTAACAGACACTCCTTAAGAAGCTGTTCTGATTGTTTTTTTTTTTTCTCTGTAAACTCTTAGGATCAGATGAGGACGGGTTTCACGTCTCACATACTGCAGTCATCTCCACCTTACACCCCTCCTTGTGATGGAGCTCAAGAATTGCATCTGGGCTCCCCGGAAAAGATGCGCGGTCTAAAGCCTAATGAGGGAGAGCGGGACACCGCTGATAAGGCTGCAGTGTATGATATGGTGGGCTCGCCGTCAAAAGACACACTAACTCACACTAAGCTGATCCTGAGGCAGTCACGGACGAGGCCAGCGGAGGTGGAGCTTGGGGGAATGTACCCAGGCTCAGACCCAGAAGGAGAACTTGTGGAGGCTCTTGCCGCAATAGAAAGGATGGAAAGTGAAGCGGCCATGGAAACGGACCGTGGCGCTAAAGAGGTGCAGGACAAAGGTATGTCATTAAACACGTTGTCTTTAAAAATTAATTTTTGCAGCTTATTTTTTAACCATGCAGCAAACGTTTTAAATATCTTGAAAATTTTCATAATAAATATAACCGTCACAGTAATGTGAATCTGAGAATCACCGTTGACAATAATAGGAATTATTCTCGTTATTATAATGGACATTACCGTAATGAGAATTTGGGGGTAAAATATGACCTGGACACGGGAGATTCAATGTCCCGTGCATGTCTGTTTCTCTCTGTAGATAAGCCTTTGAAGAAGCGTAAACAGGACTCCCACCCGCAGGAACCTGGTGCAGCTGGCACAGCTGGTTCAGGCTCTGGGGCTCCAGGTGGGGGAGGAGGGGCTAACGCTGGGCACAGGCTGGCCCCTCAAGAGGCCAGTGCTGCGGGCACCAGTGCCAGTCGCCCGGGCCTGCAAGTGAGTTTGGAGCAAGCGGGAAGAGTGGAGGACGCATGCATGGGCATGCCTATCCCTGCCAGCGAGGCTCAGCGCTGGCCTCAGGAGCCGCAGGAGGGCGTCACCCCGAAGCCCGTCAAACACAAGCATGACCATGCTCCAGAACACCGTCATCGGCATGATGACAAGCAGCCCGATACACCGCGGCAGAAACACAGACCTGAAGGTCGGCACGCCGACGTCAGCACGCAGCGTGCAGCTCAGTCGGGGAGTAAACCGGTCGAACTTCCTCCATACATGCTGGGTGAAAACACCAGTTCGGGAGTGCTTAAGAACTTCACCATTCCCAAAATCAGAAAAGGGGGAGATCACGGAGGCGGAGATCTTCCAGAAGGCTGGAAGCAACCGTGTGTGCGGCTGGAGAGACTAGAACCTGAGATGGACATGAAGAAGAGCGTCAAGCCTGTGGTTGTTCTGCAGAAACTCTCCATAGATGAAGTGCAGAGGCTCATGAGAGAGAGAGACTCGCGTGGCTCCAAGTCCGGCAAGAACAGACTCTCCTCTGGGAGATCTGGGAAAGGTAGGGGAACTCCTTTTATCTTTGTCTCATTCCAGTTTGAATGACTGTTTCCCACTTTGATTTTCCTTTTGAATTGGATGAACAGCCTGGCAGTGAGAAATTTTACTTGGCTACTTGTGTGAGGGCAGTTATGCACAATGTTTCTTGGGTTTTCCAGCTGGTAAGAGCTGAATCATTACCGCTTTGGGTTTTTTAACTCCTTGAAATGGCTCTTATAAGTGGATGTCACTGAAAGTGTCTCATTTATATAGCCAGACTTTGATGTGTGTTGGGTTAGAAATGTGGAATACATAAAGGAAAATCGGTAATAATAGTAATGTTAAATACATGGTTGTGTTTAGTTATTTATGTAGATATCTAAAAATAATACTAAATAATTAGTAAAAGCTGATGTTGTTGAATTGCTGTTGGTATGATTGTCATGTTCAGTGTTATTTTAGTGTTTAGTATTTATTAATATTTTTAATTAGCTTTTTATTTTTAGATTTTCAGTTTGAATTTTGGTTTTAATAATTTTATGTGCTTTTTCCAATTTTATTTTTTCTGAATTTGTATATAGAATGAATGAATGAGCTTTAATTTTTATTTCAGTTTTAGTTATTTTAATCCTTATACTTAAATTTATTTTATTTCCATTCGATGCCAAGGCATTTCTAATTCTAAAACTTTAAGTTTTTCATCTATTATTTATATATTTTGTTTGTTTCCAATTTATCAATTAATGAAAAGGATTTGTAATACTTTTATTTAATAATAATAACACTGATCATGATGCCACACTTTAATACAAGAGAATAGTATCAGTTAAGTAAATTTTGAGTAATTGAAATACAAGAGTAAAATTAGGTCCGAATTTTACATTTCAAATTAAACCTAACAAAAATACAAAAAAACAGTGAATTTAAAAACATAAAACATTCACACATATGTAACCGGTCCTACTCGACCCACTCCAAGCAGGATTCGAACCAGCGTCTCGGGCATGGGAGGCGGATTTGCTGACATGGACTCTAAAGACCACAGTCTCTAGTGTCAGTTGTCAGCACACCTCTTGAGGCCAGAGGAGTGAGGTTTACATGCACAGGTCTTACTAGCTTGCCTCCTTTAAACATGCATATCAGGCTATCATCGCCTTCAAAAGATTACAGTTATGGCCGTTTAAGAGCCTAATGATGTAACTCAACTATTTTTTAGTAAACAACCATCCAGATTTGCTGGCCAACTTAATGAACAAAAACAGTCTTTCTGGTCTTTTTATATTACCATAATTATCGTAATAGGCACACACTAATATTTCTGCCGTGGCAGGCGGACTGCGTGTTGAACTATTCAAGTATAAAATGTTGTGTGGTGCTGCTACTTAAATTGAGATCTCATTTTGGTTTTGGGTATTTTCTTTTGCTTACATTCTCTTTTAAGCACCTACTAAGGGGGCTTTCACACTGGACACATCTGAGTCTGAGCGCAGTTGTTCCTAGTCAGGGCTCCAGACTGCGACCAAATGGTCGCATTTTGCTCATTTGAGCTTCGCTGTACGGACCATTTATCCAGGTCGAAGCAATAATAGCGCAGCGCGAGCTCAGAACAGGTACTCAGTGGCCGATCTTGAGCATGCGACACCATTGATACACAGTAGGGATGTAACGATGCATCCGGAACCGGTTGAAAATCGATTAAAACGTGATGATTCAAGTTGGTTGAGATGATACATGAATCGCGATACATTTGGGGGCGGGGGTTTATATGAATGTATAGCTGAGGGGAACTGACTGTGTTCAGAAAAGTTTAGATGGTATTTCCTTTTCGCCTTACTTCCGTACAATGCATTTTAAAGCCCCAGCTTTGCTTGGTTTATAGCGGTAACCATGGAAGCGCTGTATTACCGCTGTTCCATAAGCGCCACCTCCTGTCAAGACAGTGAATTTGCGTTCTGATGCAGCCCGTCTGCTGTTATGAAGTTTTATGTAGCATAATTTCACAAAGCTAAAGTTTGAACATTATGTTTTTGCTTCAGTGTTAAAAATTATACAATCTAATTTAAATTAAAAACTGCTTATGCTGCATGTATGCAGCATCTTTGTTAGGATCATGATTAAAATGCAGTGGTTGCCTCTAATTTTAAATGGCTACAGATAGTTCAGCCTGTAATAGAGCAAATAAACATCTTGTTCATGTACTCATATGAAGAGATTTCTTTTATTAGTATTATTTATTTATTTATTTATTTAGGATTTGTTTTAAAATTTCAATTTAGTTTTGTTATAAAGATATTTCAATTTCACAAAGAAATATGCAGCATTTTGTCTGAGAAATAATAAAAAGACACTTTCTCATTTAAATCTCTTTGTAAAAAAAATTGTGAGAAAATTGAATCGTGAAACCAGTATCGTAAATCGTAATCGTGCGTTGAGTGAATGGTTACATCCCTACTACACAGTGCTAGGAGACCCAGTGAGAAAGCAAAATTCGCTGCAGAATTAATAACATTGCAGCGAGATCTAATGGGAAGCATTCAGATTCAGTGCAGAATTCTGTTATAAATCAGATCAAACACTGCTGAAATGGAAACCAGGAGAAACATTGTGCCGTGAACGAGTTAAGGCTTTTCAATTCACAAATCGCCAACGTTCACCATGAATGTAGCAATGGTAATTGAAACTATGGTATTGTGGCAGAAATGTTTTTTTTTTATTTTATTTTATTTTATTTTTTTATTCATTTCAGGGTTCGTACAACCTTTTGAGAGTGAAATTCAAGCACTTTCCAAGGGCTTTCAAGTGCTTCACATGTTTTCCAGCACTTCAAAGCTCTAAATATTATCAAATTTTAATGTTATTTTTAATGATTTGGAAAACTAAAAGTTTAAAGATGTAGGAAAACTAACATTTTGTGGCAAACAAACTTTTATTTATAAAAAAAAAAAAAAAAAAAAAAAAGACATGAAATTACCACTATAACCAGTAGATGATGGCAGAAGAGCACTTACTGACTTATTAGCAATTTCCACTCCCTAACATATGGAAAAGTAGGAAGGGTTAGGGTTATAAAAACAAAAGTCTTATAAAAAAAACAAAAACTTTTCTTCAAACTGTGACTGAATTACACAAAGCAAGTAAAGAGTTCTCCTTTTATATTCACTGAAGCTGTCGGTCAGTTCAGTATGATACTATAAAAGAACAATGGTAAATTTAATAAGAGTAGAATATTTAAATTTTCCCTATAAAATTGTGGTTTTTGCTCGTAACTGTTGTTATTAAAAGTTGATTTTATCTGCATCTCAATTCAAGTCAAATTTCCAATAAACAAATGTTTTTTTTTTTTTTTTTTTTAGTAACTGCACTTATTAATGCAAAACAATAGTAATATTATGATTTAAATTAACTTTGATTAAAAATCCCCCCAGCACTATCAAATCAGCTGCTGGTGCCACCATCTGTAAAACTTAGTGGCACCGGTGCTACTGCTCTCAAATGTTAGTCTGAAGTCCTGCCCCCGCTGCATTGGTCTGATTTCACACTCAACTTGATTCTATTGAACCCTGGTGCATTTGCGTTTATCTTGCATCATCACACGTGCATGGTGCATGATAGAAAACAGAACACGGGTCAGTGTATTGTGTTTTTTATTAATTTGGTGCATTATGTGCAGCAGAGTGAATCACGCCACAGTTCCAGCACAAACCGAACTCAGACCATCTCCTACAGGTAGTTTTAGGTTCAGTACCCCGGTGCTCTCCCAGGTCCGCATGACAGCTTTCACATTACCAATTTTCCATGTGAACCATGAACCGTGCCCCGTTTCGAACTAAAATGCCAGTGTGAAAGCACCCTAAATTAATGTGACAACACTGTTGGCTGTGTAAGTTGAATGTAAGTCTTTGTGCACAGGTGGAATAGACCCATCTGTGCTGAAGGATCTTCCTCCTGAGCTGCTGGCGGAGATTGAGTCCACCATGCCCCTGTGTGAGCGGGTGAAGATGAACAAGCGCAAACGCAGCACTGTTAACGAAAGGCCTAAATATGCAGAGGACAGCTCAGAGGACGAGGATTTCTGTGAGTAGCACTGCTTTCCACTACTGCAATGATCACCGTCAACTCCCGCACAAAGACGAATGCCAAATCAAGATCCAGTGCTTAACAATACTGAACATTCTCTTAACTACGTTAATGAGGTGCATCCTGAGATGTTTTTTTAAACAGGATTAATGGCTGTACATGGCACATTCATATGTAATAATAATTTCACCCATTTAAGAAAACTGATTGCTTATTGGAGTAGAATTTAATTGTCAAATTTACAATCAATTTTCTAATGAAAATTGTTTTAAAAAACAGCAAGTAACACATTGAATTAAATTTGAAATTTTGAAGTTGATAGACTGAAATATTTTCTTAAAATGTACTTCAGTAATTTTTGCCTTATTTACAACTTTAAAAAATAATTTCTTTAAGTTTGGATAGAAATTCATATTTCAAAATAATCCGTCAATTGCTCAGTCCAGTCTAAAAAAGTCTGCCAATGTTTTCTGCCCCAGCATCTCGTAAACGTCAGAAGAAGGATCGCGATAGAACATGGGAGTTTGAGGATCGAGATCGGAGGAGTTCGGGAGAACATCGAAGAGGAAATTTTGATACGCGCAGAGGCTCAGGCAGCCGATACGACGACTCTGATCAAGATTCTCCTCCTCCCAGCCTTAGCGATGGTTAGCAGAAAACAATTCTGTCTTATTCTGCACTTTAGTTGCATAATATACACTACCATTCAAAAGTTTGGGATTGGTAAGATTTTTCTTATGCTCACCAAGACTGCATTTATTTTATCAAAAATACAGTAAAACAGTAATATTTAGAATTTTAAAATATAATGTATTCCTGTGGAAACTGTGATACTTTTTCTCAAATGCTGTTCTTTTAAACTTTGTTTAAAGAACTCTATGCGAAATAGAACTTTTTATAACATTATAAATATCTTCAATGTCACTTTTGATCAATTTATAGAAAAACAATTCAGTCTCCATTTTAATTTAATAATGAATTAAAAGCTCTGCTCTAAAACCTAGTGAAGCTACAGTGTCATCATATTATTTGAGATTTTTCTAAAATGTCAATTAGTGGTTGATTTGGCGATTTTTATTCTTTCAGTTGCAAGACGTTTAAAGACGAAAGAGAAGCAGAAGAAGAGGAAAGCATATGAGCCTAAGCTAACACCTGAAGGTAAACCCTTTCACCTCCCTCATCATTGCACTGAGTTTTCCCTGTCAGAATGAAGCTCATTAAATACCACTTGATTTTTCCACTTTTTTTTCCCCCCAGAAATGATGGACTCGTCCACTTTTAAGAGGTTCTCGTTGAGTATTGACAACATCTTTGAGAATCTTGAGGATGTGGACTTTACTGCTCAGGGTAGGGTCAATATGTCTCTCTTTTTATTATATTTTAGTTTCTGCACCAAAACTCTTTCAGTTTTTGAGTAAGGTCATCGCTTACTCCGTGTTGATGTGTTTGTGTGTTCTCAGATGACGATGAGATCCCTCAGGAGCTGTTGTTGGGGAAACAGCAGCTAAATGAATTGGGCAGTGAATCTGCTAAGATAAAAGCCATGGGCATCACTTGCAGGGTAAGAGATACTCTTTTATGCGGTAATAAAAACCCCATGAAATTGCACTTAAAGTTTTGTGGGATTTAGGCTAGCCAGTGTCTATGAGCAATCTATATAGTAGTCCACCTATAAAGGCCATCTATAAGAGAGTGCACTAAAATTTGAAAAACATTTAGTTTACAGTCTGTCTCTTGGGAAAATGGACCAAAAATATTGATGACTTATCTTGCTTGAAGGAATTATTTTTGTAGAATGAGAATGCCCCTTCCCCAATATGGACAAGCCCTTTATAGGGTCTTTTCTGCCCTTTAATTGTATTATATTCAGTGGTTCCCAAACTGGGGTATGTGAAGTGACGGGGGGGGGGGGTGCGTGAAGAAACTGCTGAGTTCTGCTATTTGTTTAATTCTACCCAACCTTAAAATAACATTAAAATCAAGCATGTATTTCTTCCATACCCCCAAAATATATTTTTTTTCTTTCTGTTCTGAAAAATAACCGTGCTACATTACTGCCATTCTCGAGTATGTACCTTTTGTAAAAGTGGGGTTTTTGCACTTAGTAACATGAAGAACAAATATAGGCAACAGACTGTGCAATAGAGATTGATTTAAGAGTCAAACTCTCTTTGATACAGAAACGTACCCTGTGTGAGTTCTATTTATTTGACCAAAATTACAGTAAAAACAAATATTACAAATATTATTTCAAATAACTGTTTTCTATTGTAATGTATTTTAAAATGTAATTTATTCCTGTGATCCAAATCTGAATTTTCAGCATCATTACCCCTGTCTTTAGTGTCACATGATCCTTCAAAAATTATTCTAATATGCTGATATGCTGCTTAGCATTTCTTATTACCAGTGTTGCTTAATAATTTTGTGGAAACTAATACTTTTTTCAGAGTTCTTTGAACATAAAGTTCAAAAGAACAGCATTTATTTGAAAGAGAACTCTTTTATAACATAAATATCTTTGATCAATTTACCAAATAAGTGTTAATTAAAAATCCCCAAACTTTTGAACGATAGTGTACTTTTTCCCTGAACTCCATTGTTAGTTTTTTTTTTTTTGTTTGTTTGACCATTTTCCATCTTCTCTCTTAACCAAATCTTGTCAAGACTTAATCTTGTTTTTCCTTTTTTTTTTTTTTTCCTCTAATGCCCAGATTCCTTCTGATAAACTGGTGAAACTGTTGAACATCCTGGAGAAGAACATTCTGGATGGAGCCAGTCTTTCTACACTCATGAACCTTGTAAACAGAACTTTGTTCCTTTTATTCATATTTGTCTCTCGGGTGACACTTTCATACTTCAAATGATGCCTTTACTTTTGATCCACTGCTTTTCCTCACTCTTGTCTCCTCTGCTCTTCATCAGGATAATGAGGGAGAGGACGAGGAGCGTCTCTGGCGGGATCTCATTATGGAGCGTGTGACCAAATCAGCTGATGCGTGTCTGACAGCACTGAACATCATGACATCATCACACATGCCTAAAGCCGTGTACATTGAGGATGTGATAGAGAGAGTTCTGCAGTACACTAAGTTCCACCTGCAGAACACTCTTTACCCACAGTATGATCCGGTCTACAGGGTCAACCCTAAAGGAGGTGAGACACTTAACTTCTGCTGAAGGCCTGTTCACACTAAGTCTAATGTCTAAATAGTGTGAAGTTCAAATAATCACAAACAATTCATTCAGACACTGAATACAGTGAATAGGTTTAGCGCAAAGATTGTTTGACAAATGTATTAAAAACAGAGGTACCCTTTCAAGGGAAGTCTTTTCACGCCATATTTGCAATGCCTTCGGGCAACCAAGTCCTATCTACTTGAATGGGGGAATCCTGACATCTCAAAAACTGCTTGCAGAACTCACAATTAAATAGCATACTTCAAATCAGCAACAAATCTGACATGAACTGTCCCATAAATGTTTTTTATGCTCAAATAGCATTAAAAATGCTTATTTTTCAGGCTAGACAAGCCAATGGGCATGTGCAGTCATAAGCACACATCTTAGAACAATGACTTTTAACGGTAGCTGCAGTGACGTGATGACTTTATCAATTAGCGATTGGCTCTTTTATTTAGAAGGCGGGACTTATTCCGCCATATTGCACATTGCACTCTCACAATCATAAGTAATATGAGTAATATCTTTCTGTATATAAAGTCTTTGGAGGTACCCTCCAAGTAAAACAAAAAAGACAATATGTTGAATTAATTGACTTCTTAATTTAAAAAAAATAATCACTAATAAAAATGAAAAAGATCATCCAAGTAAAATATTTTGGTTCAGTCTGATGGAGTTTGTAGAGATGTATTTAAATTTAAAATCCGTTTCAGTTTTTTTTTATGTTTTTATAAATTAAAATTATAAGTAGTAGGGCTGTCCCCTAATAGTCGATTAAGGCATAATTGACCAAAATGTTATTAGTCGCTTAGTCGCAGGGAGAAAAAAATAGCCACGCAGTCTGTGACGGACAGATCGTTAAAAGCTGCTCGCTGTAACGTTAACCTAGAAAAATGCAAGCTATTCAAGTGTTTGTGTGGAGTGTGAAAGCTGAATAGTAGCGCGCTTACTGCATAACGGCTAACATGGAGGCGCCGGTGCAATCACTCGCACTTAAAATACTCCATCATTTTTGGTCATGCAGATAAGAGTAATACATCTTTTGAATCAGTGAAGGGTCTACTTTTATTTGTGTGCACTTACAATAACAACAAAACAATGTAAAATAATGAAAGCAAACAGGGTGCACTTTCTGCCATCTCTCTCTGTGAACTTGAGCGCGCCCAAAAAAAGAAAAAAAAAGAACCGAAACTCCATGTAAACTTGCCTCACAGACATGAAAAATATATCTATAGAAAGCAAAATATCTGCTTTTAAATGAACCAATTCAAATGGAAAACAAATATTTTCATTATGTAATTTATATAAAACACGCATATATGCGCATCTACTACTGCGGAGATGACGAGTCAGCATTGTCAACTTCATCGTTGCAGCCGAAAGTACAGAAAACACCAGTTTATCAATTAATTATTAAAAAATCTTAAAGCAATCTCCTTGCTGTTTTTCCCCGACGCATTCATAATCATTACTTCTTCCAGTGCGCTGTGGCAAGATTTATGCGTGCGCTTGAACACTGATTAAGCTATATAGACATTAAAGGCTCTATATTATGATTTATATGGTTATTAATAAACATGCAATTAATCAACTAATCACTTAAAATGAACAACGACTAGTCGACCAGAAAAATCATTAATCGATGGCAGCCCTAATAGTATAGATTAACAAAATTATTATTTATTAAAATTATCAAAATTATTATTATTAAAATAATAATGATATTAATAATATCATTTGATATTTTCCATTGGTATTTGCTGCCATTGTTGTAATAAATAAAATTTAAATGTGTTTGTAATTGTAAATTAACTACTAAACCTCTTCATCTTCTGTTTTCAGGTTCCTTGCTTAGCTCCAAAGCAAAGCGAGCCAAGTGCTCCACCGCCAAGCAGAGAGTTATCGTCATGCTCTATAACAAAGTGTGTGACGTGGTCAGCAACATCTCAGAGCTGCTGGAAATTCAGCTAATGACTGATACAACAATATTGCAGGTAGGAACTGATCGGTGCAGTGTACTTGTGTATACTCACTAAATTTTTGGCATTTATTAAATGTTGTATCACTCTATGATTTTGATAGTGTTTTTATTCTTCTGCAGGTCTCTTCAATGGGCATCACTCCGTTCTTTGTGGAGAATGTCAGTGAGCTGCAGCTCTGTGCCATAAAGCTGGTGACGGCGGTATGTTTTCTTAGATTAGCTGCAAAACCCTGTGCATTCATTCTTTCATGCATTGAATACATTCTCAACATTTAAGAAAATTGGGAATAAATATTGCTTACCAGCCATTAAACTATTTTGCATGATTTCATTAAAATATATTTCACTACTATGTCAACAAAATTGTTTAGCTATTTCTCCCAAAATCACCATTCCAAATTTGCTCCTTAATTTTGTCTTAATGGCAGGATTTTCTTTTCAACTAAAGAAAAAATCATTCTATTATTTTTGTTGCGATTTAAACAATTTATTCTGTCACAGTTTCTAAGAAAAAATTTAATACTTCCTTAAAGGTGAAGTATATAAGATAATTTGTTAAATTACATTCTCTTAACTACTATCAGTATGGCATTCGTGGATTTATCTCCCCCAAAAGTCTAAACATTGAGCCTCCCAGGCACCAAAGCATTGAGAGTGATCCGCTCAAATCTGTCAATCACTTTCCAGCTCAAACTACAGCAAGAGTTTGGCTACTGTAGCAGGCAGAGCCAGAGGGTGTTTAGCCGTTGAGGCACCATGGCTAATGCATTACGTGGGAAGATACGTTGGATTGGTTTATTATAAGCGAGACACTGTGTTAGCCTGCTCAGTTGCTTACTTATGATAACACAGCTAAAAGTATTCCTAATATGTTGGACCTTTTGTTGAGTAGCCTAATTTTACATGTTGTAGTTCGGCTAGGTGACACAAACTACATGCTTCACCTTCAACAACTGTATTATTTACTTGTTTAAAGCCAGTATATGTTTGCATTGTAAATTTTGTTTCCTGCTTGGTTCACATATTGCAAAACATGACACTAATGGAGGCATTTTGCTTCTCTCCGTGGCTCAGGTCTTCTCTCGTTATGAGAAGCACAGACAGTTAATTTTAGAGGAGATCTTTACCTCTTTGGCCAGACTGCCCACCAGCAAACGCAGTCTCAGGAACTTCAGGTACTGATTCAACCACTTCGGATTGCAGCTCTGCCTAAAATGATCTGTGATAAACAAGCATTTCCTGCATGTCGATTCTGTCTTTGTGTTTAGGTTGAACAGTAGTGATGCAGAGGGTGAGCCCATATACATTCAGATGGTTAGTGCTCTGGTGCTGCAACTAATTCAGTGCGTGGTCCATCTGCCCTCTGACAAAGACTCTGAAGATGATCACAGGAAGGTACTAGTTACTCACCCAACACCTGTTAAACTAGTCTTGCATTTTTACTACCAACATAAACTCTGGTGTAGATTACAGGCTGCATTAACAATTTGGATTAATCCATTTATCAGGTTGACGACGATGTGTTTATCACCAACTCGTATGAAACTGCCAGACGGACGGCTCAGAACTTCCTCACTGTATTCCTCAAGAAGTCAGAACATCCTTTCCATTATCTATTTTTGCTTTATGATATGTGTGCATGTGGTTCTTGTTGTACTCAGCATGTGCTTTTGTCTTGTAACTACATCTCAGGTGTGGCAGTAAACAGGGTGAGGAAGACTACAGGCCGCTGTTTGAGAACTTTGTGCAGGACCTGCTGTCTACGGTCAACAAACCCGAGTGGCCCGCCTCTGAATTACTGCTGAGCCTTCTGGGTAGATTACTGGTAAGAACAGTTTGTAACCTGTCACATTGTCTGCACAATCCCCCATCCATGCTAAACATGAAATTAATTAATATTTATGAACTCTTAGGAGTTTATGATGGAGCTTTGAGTGATTTCAGACATCAATCTCAAATCTATATTCATAACTTTACAGCCCGTACTTCAGATACTCCGGCAACAACAAACCTGGAGAATCTCAGGCAGCCAATATGTCTGAAATTGTCAATACCAGTGTTCAGCCTTATATGTTTGAAGCGGAGTCGGACACTGATAGACAGACTCGAGAAGTAGTAATAACTTTTAGTATGCAGCATGGTGTTTTTGAATGGTTAGTTGACAAATTTATGTAAATTTATGGCAACTAACATCCTTTGTGTTACTTGTGTCGATGCCTTAGCAAATAAACATTCCTCTCTTAGTACAAATCTCTTATCTTTACATAAAACATACACACTTTAAAAAGTCAATCACCTTACTGCATTGTGCATATCAAAGGTACGTTTATGAATTATTCAGGCGGTGAGTGTTTCCGGGTTAAAAAAAAATAACGACATAGCCCTGGTCTTTGTGAATACAGTCAGAGACATTAGCCATACAACGTGCTAACAAGCACATTCAGAAAAGCGATTTGCAAACATTCATTAAAAATATAGAGTGTGATACTTGCATGTTCTGAATATTAAGTTGGATTACGAACAGTTGGTATTGATCCATCTTTGAGAATCAACTTTTGTGCAAATCCTGGTTTGTACGGACCCTCATTTGCAAAGCAGTTAGGTACACATTCCACATTCCCTTCATAAATAAATAAAATAGGGCAGATCGTCACCAGTCATGGGCGGGGCTTTCCCTTATGTGATGTCCCATTAAGCAGAAAACTGAGACAGCTTGTTTTGAGACACTGTTTCTGATTTATGGGGATTATATTAAAAAAAAAAAAAAAAAAAAAAAAAAAGGAGTGGGAGTTTTTACCATTATAGGGTGGTTGTTTACACACTGCGGACACACATTTATGTTCAAACACCATATAAAATTGAATTTTGCATGGTAGGTCCCCTTCAAATATGTCCCTTTTGAGTCAAGAGTGTTCAAGCAGACAAAATATAGTTAGGAACCCCTCATATATAATATTATTTGTAAAGTTTGTAGCATTTATTTGACAAACGATTTGAGTAACAAAAGAAAATACCACAATAGTGCTTTCAGTGAAACATATACAAAGTTTCTTTCTCCTTCAGTGACACTTAAGCCTTCATAATCTGTCCCTAGGTGCACCAATTCAGTAACAAGCAGACAGAGATGGCTCTGCGGGTGGCATCACTGGATTATCTGGGTACTGTAGCAGCCAGATTGAGAAAAGATTCAGTCACCAGCAGGATGGACCAGAAAGCCATTGACTGCATCGTCAGAGAGGTATACGCACCTTATTTCAAAATACACATGCTGGTGCCTGTAGACTACATCTAATTAACATTTTCACTTTACACTGTTTTATTAAATGCTCCTTTTATGTGTCTTTAGGGCTCAGAAGGAGACGAGACTCAGCGGCTGCAGAAAGCTCTGCTGGATTATATGAATGAGAATACAGAAACAGACCCTGCCCTCACTGTGAGTCCAACTAAGATGCTCTTCATGCCCAGTGACTTGTATTCAGTCAATATGAGTTTTTCTAAGGTCAGGTGTCAACTAGGGGTGGCAGAAAAAAATCAATGCATCCCGATTATCTCTCCAACGATTCTGGATCAATTCTGAGAATTTCAGAATCGATTCTGAGCTTATAGTTTGTAACCTCAGATGTGCGATGATGCTGCATGTGTTTTAGAAACATCTGTATTCTGCTTGCTTCCAATTCCTCACACACAAGAACCACTCAAAATAATCTTTGATAAAGTTAGGAAAGGTTGAAGCGAATTACAAGGATAATTGTGGGCTTTTTTGCACAGGATATGCGCTGTGAGAAGTGTGTGCTTTGCTTGCTGTTACGCTTGTATGCAGCCTCGCCTGCTGGTATTTTCCTTACAAATGCTCTACGAAGGCATTTCATTTGGAATGCAGTGGGAAGTCTGCTTTCGATTTCAAATCCTCACGTGCGCTTTGTGAAGAGTGCTCATGCCTGTGGCTGTGTGCAACTATGTGTAATTGTTTAAATCTACTTGCATCTCAAAATGGTTTTATAATGCGAAAATAATGTAAACACAGTCAGTTATGTCTCAAGGGATTAGACGGAACAAAACATCTTATATTTCAAGTGATATCTGTGCAGAATGCAGCTTATTGGATATCCCGCTGTTTATTATGTAATAATCAAACGACAGTGAAGCTGGGAAAAAGAAAAATCACTCACAGCTCTTGAATATACTTTTATGTTTTGAAACTGTAGCCTAGTTTATATATTTAGAATTCTTAACATACAATTGTTTTCATTTAATTTTTTAATTTGTAATTATTTAAAAAATTACTTAAAGTAGATCAGTGACTCCAAGAATCGGAATCGAATCGGATCAGATCGTGAGGTGCCTAAAGAATCCTACCCCTAGTGTCAACATCTAGCAAGGTTGCCCTAGTCAAAAATTTAGACATGCATGACAGATTTTTTTCCTTATGAACTTAAAAAAAATCTTGAAGCTTCTGCTTAAATGTTTATAAGTAAAATTTGGTAGATGTAAGAGAATTTTGATTTGTTTCATGTTTCATATATAATAATAATAACTATTATTATTATTATTATTATTATTAATAGTTGTAATAAGAGATGCAAAACATTTTATTGATAGCGAATATGACAGTGTATCACTAGTGAATAGTTTTTATTAAGGTAAATGAACTACTGCATGCACTTGCTCTGCATTTTTTTTTTTTTTTTTTTTTTTTCTCTACCCTTAATCCTCCACGTCAGCATTCCTCAATCTGATTTTGTATTGTAGTTTGCACGCAAATTTTACATCGCTCAGTGGTTCAGAGACTGCACTACAGAAGCTGAGAAGGCCATGAGGACTCAAAAGGAGGACGACTCGGAGGGGACGCAGCACGCCAAAGAGCTCCAGGCTACCGGAGACATCATGCAGCGTGCCGAAACTCGCAAGAAATTCCTTCACTCTGTCGTCAAATCAACTCCCAATCAATTTACTACTCTCAGGTATTACCACACGTGAATTTGTGCTTCAGTTATGTTATCCATCCTGTCTTGATCAAGACTATATTATAATGATTGGATTGCGGTATTAATGAAAAATAAAACATTTGACAGGATGAATTCAGACACTGTGGACTACGAAGATGCCTGCCTTATCGTACGCTACCTGGCCTCCACCAGACCCTTCTCTCAGAGCTTTGACATCTACCTGACACAGGTGAGAAGATGGGTCTAAAATGTAGACACAATCAGTTTCCACCTGGTGTTAATGTACCTTTTGTGATAAAGTACTAAAAAGCTATTTTGAATCCTTTGCTAAGTATTTTTGTAAGTAACCTTGTCTGTGAAACAACTTAGTTTTTACCCAGTCTATTTAATCTCTTTGAAAGAGGGATGACTGATGACTTATTTGCTAAAACGATTCAGAGTTTAAATGCATGCATATGGTTATGCATAGAATGCATTTTCATTTTTGTATTTTCTTTATTTTAGATTCTGAGAGTTTTAGGGGAGAGTGCCATAGCTGTCAGGACCAAAGCCATGAAGTGTCTGTCTGAGGTGGTGGCTGTTGACCCCAGTATACTGGCCAGGGTAAGGAATGCAACTCAATTAAAACTGACAGCACAAAAGTTAATTCTGTCAGAGTTGACTGTTCATGTCTTTTATTGGTATGTTTGTCTTGTGTAGTCTGATATGCAGCGTGGCGTTCATGGGCGGTTGATGGATAACTCCACCAGCGTGAGGGAAGCAGCGGTTGAGCTACTCGGACGGTTTGTGTTGAGTCGACCTCAGCTGACGGAGCAGTACTACGACATGCTCATCGAGAGGATATTGGTATGATTTTAAGCCACTACCTGTCTGATAGTTAAAGCAGCACAATGTAAAGTTTTGGACCACTTTTCATATGGAACAATGTCTGTATATGTATGTGTATACACTACCGTTTTTTTTTTTTTTTTTTTTTTTTGAAAGCTATTAATACATTTATTCAGCAAGTATGCATTAAATGACAGTAAAAACATTTATAATGTTGCAAAACATTTTTATTTCAAGTAAATGCTGTTCTTTTGAACTTTGTTCATCAAAGAATCAATAATATATCAGTTTCCATAAATATATTAAGCAGCACAACTGTTTTCAACATTTCATAATAAGAAATGTTTCTTGAGCACCAAATCAGCATATTAGAATGATTTCTGAAGGATGATGTGACACTGAAGACTGGTGTAAAGGCAAAAAAAAAAAATGTACAGCCCCCAAACTGTAAGGGTATATTTAGTTTCTAATTCTTTGTTTTTAATTCTTTTACGGTTTATTTTTGTTATTGTGCATGCAGGTTTTTTTGTTTATAAATATAGCCAATATTTGTCACTTTAAAAATCCTTTTGGCATACTGCAGGACCATTTTAAACTAATGAGGACAAAAATTTGAATAAAATTTGTTAGAATTGTTGGCGCCAATAGCCTAGTGGTTAGTCCGCTGACATATGGCGCAAATGCATTCACAGCAACCCGAGTTTGATTCCCGCCTCGAGGTCCTTTGCCGATCCTGCCCCCCTCTTTCTGCCCAATGCTTTCCTGTCTGCTCTCTACTGTCCTCTCCAAATAAAGGCACAAAAAGCCCATAAATAAAAAAAAAAAAAATAAAAACAAATTTGTTAGAATTAATGGTGACCTATATGTACTTTTCCTTAACACTTTCATGTAAATTTTAGTCTAAACCCTTGATGTTAAAAATATGTACTATATATGTCTGGGGAACATTCTGGGGTGTTTTTCTGCTGTTTTGATTATTGTACATGTAATCCTTTGAGACATTTAAAGTGTTTATGTTTGCTGTCTCTTCAGGACACTGGTATCAGCGTGAGGAAGAGGGTGATCAAGATTCTGAGAGACATCTGTTTAGAGCAGCCCAACTTCAGTAAGATCACCGAGATGTGCGTGAAGATGATCCGCAGGGTCAATGACGAGGAGGGCATCAAGGTGCAGTCATGTTCTCTGCTTTGTTTTGCATGAAAGGTGCAAAGCTGAACTTTGTTGTGATAGGTTTGTCCTGTTAATAATGAAAGTTTGAGCTAACAGTCTTTCCCTCCCTGCAGAAACTGGTGAATGAAACATTCCAGAAGCTGTGGTTTACACCCACAGCCAGCCATGACAAAGAGACAATGAATAGGAAGATTCTCAACATCACTGATGTGGTCAGTATATCACTTTTAGGCTGTTTTCACACTTTATATATATTATATATGCGTGTTTGTTCGTTTGTAAGTTTATATATATATATGTTTATAAATTTTTATATTAGTGCTGTCAAAATTAGCGTGTTAACGCATGCATTATTTTTTTCAACTTAATTGCGTTAAAAATATTTAATGGCATTAATGCAGCATCCATTTTTTCTGTCATAATTTGGCTAGCATTACATTATATGACCATGCTCTTATTCACGCAAATGCTTTTAAACCATTCAAGCGCCACAAGACAAACGAGAATGCGTGGTCTGTGAATGTCTGTCTGTGTGACACACACACAACTCGTGCACAGAAAGACGCGCACCAGTATTGAGTTCTCTTTTGCGCTTGAACAAACAAACAAAATTATGCTAAAATGCCCGTTTTGTCGAGTATCCTCAAAAGAGCAGTCTTAAATGAGTTAAATAACGGCTTAAATGAACTTAAAGAGTTGTGAGAAAATGAGAAACGCGTCAGATCCGTGTCATGTTCGGCAGCGGCAGCTCTTAAAGTCACAGCAGCCTAATAAACCAGTTGCAGTGATGTCTGTCATTAATGTTAATCAAAGAACAAAGGTAACAGAGAAAATTGTAGCTTTAATAAGGATTCATTTATGCAGTGAAGACTGTAAAGTGTTTGATAACTTTATTCAATTTCTGTGTATTTCCTACCTGTTAGACAGGAAGGCCACAGGTAAATATGACATTTATTAAAATGGGTTTATGTGAAGATTGTTTTAAATTCACTTAAATTAAATATTTTTATTTTTTAAAGCCTAATAAATGTTGAAATTGATAGCTTTTAGTTATACTGTAATGTTGAATGTCTATAATTAATGTTTAAAAAATAAATTTCATAGAGACATAATATTAGTGTCAGTACTAATATTAGTATTAGTGATACTGGCCTTCATTCATAAAATGATGCCATTAAACAAAAATTTAAAATATGCTGTCTTTAAGTTGTTTCTTTGAAGAACTCCAATAAAAAAAGTTATTTAGTCAATAGCAGTAAATGATTTTGTCTTTTGTTCTTTGATTAACATTAATGAGAGCAACAGTTTTATTAGGGTGCTGTCACTTTAAGATCTGACGCACATGATGCAGATCTGACACTTTCGATGTCCTCAAAGCCCTTTACGGTCATTTAATGACGGTCCCATACGGACTTTATTTAATTCATTTAAGATTGTGCTAACGAGGATACTCGACAAAGCAAGCATTTTGGCATACTTTTGTGTGTTTTTGTCCGTTCAAGCGTGAAAGAGAACTCAATGCAGCCGGCGCGCTGTCTGAAGCAGCTTTCTGTGCACATGATTTGTGTGTCTGTCACAC
Source organism: Ctenopharyngodon idella (assembly GCF_019924925.1). Classification (NCBI taxonomy): domain Eukaryota; kingdom Metazoa; phylum Chordata; class Actinopteri; order Cypriniformes; family Xenocyprididae; genus Ctenopharyngodon; species Ctenopharyngodon idella. The sequence goes on from NC_067224.1 coordinate 39,615,285, forward strand.
AGAAAGGAGATTCACAGACAGGGTGCCAGTACAGATTTAAGTTCCTTTTTGCATCTTATCGTGCATCTTGAATGGTTTAATAGTAGTTCAATGAATGATAGCGTGATCATAATGTAACGCTAGCTAAAGGATGAAGGGGAAAAAAATGGAAACTGTGCTAATTGCGTCAAAAACTTGTCAAACTGAAAAAAGTCAATCGCATATGTTAACTTGATAATTTTGACAGCCCTGTTATATGTATATATTTATATATTTGTTTGGTCTGACCACAAGTTTGATTCCATCTCTACCCCTGCAGGTGTCTTTTTTTACATTTGTATTATTTGGCTCTAAATCACAGTATGTTTGCATCATCAGTGTGAGAACCCCCTGGCAGCTGTTTGTTGTTGTAGCTAGGTAACACTGGAGAAGGCATGTTTTTATTTCTTTGGCTTTACTACCAAAACATCAGACATTCTAGTGGTGCTTGCATCTGTCTGGAACAGATGCTTTGCAAGATATGCAGAAAATGTGAGCTGTTCCCTGAAGGCAGTTTCTGCAGAGACATCAGCAACAAGGAAATGCAATTGCTGCTCTTTTTGCAAGGCATCAGTTTCGCTTTCCTGGATTCGTTCATATGAATTATACCCTAACGCTTGTTTTCAAGTGTACTTAAGTTTGGTTTCTTGGTGCACACTGAAATTAATAAAGCAGTTTTTACACAAATCAACCAGATCAATGTCAAACGGACTTGTGCCCGAACCAAAAGCTCTTGTGTGAAAATAGCTTTTCTTTGAAATAGTGCATCATCCCGAAGCTGATCTTATTCTTTTCTGTGCCTCAGGTCGCTGCCTGTAAGGACACTGGCTATGACTGGTTTGAGCAGCTCCTGCAGAACGTAAGTGTTTCTGTGTCAAGTACATTTCCATCTGCCCGCCTCTAGTTTGGAGGTCTGTAGCTTCAGTGTTTTGTTTTCTCTAGCTTTTAAAGTCAGAGGAGGATTCGTCCTATAAGCCAGCCAGGAAGGCCTGTGTGCAGTTGGTGGACAATCTTGTGGAGTACATCCTCAAATATGAAGAGGCACTTGCAGGTACGCACATGCTACTGGACTTGGGAAATCTGATTTGTTACCGTATTAGTTCATTAACCTATAAAACCTGATGTATAAAATAAAAAATCTATTCAAGATCACAAAAAATACAAAAACTAAATCTGAAAAAGGATGTATATGATTTGCAAACGTGTTTTATTGATTATCATTTTTGATAAATCAGGCTTTTATGCCTTGTATAGAATGATCTAGTGGGAATATGGAACATTTTTGAAGTCTCAAACTGAGCAAAAATATGCATTTTGGTGCAGTTGCTGATATTTATATGGCCAAAAAATAAGATACATTTTTTGTTTTATTATTAAAGCTCTGTAGTTTTAATTTTGGGGGCAAACATATAATGCATTGCAATACAATGATGGTGTATCATACTAAAGGCATTTTACTTGCTAAAAAAGTATAATCTGTCAATCAGACAACAGAAGGCATGTAGTAGATTGTGTGCAACATGTTTTTCAGCAGAGTTTTGATCATGTTGTTAATGTAAAATCCTTAAATTTACGTAATTAAATGGCTTTGTAGGGTTAAAGTAGTTCATTTCAATTAATTGATTCAAGAACAAAGTAACTTACATTTTTAAACATCACCCAAAGTGTTTAAGTGTTGCTTTTTTGAAGTTTTCATTTATTTTCAGTAGGGTGTTTGTTGTTGCATTTAATGTAATTTTTGTTTAAATACTAAATTATTTAATAGATATTTAATACACTAATGTAATGCACCTAAATTCACAATCAGTTGATCAGTCATGATCTGTCAAGTCAATAGAAAGAACTTACCCTACAGTTTGTTTGTGATCTTAAATTTGTTCTTGCTAGTTTAATAATGAGTAATTTTTCCAGAATAAATTAATTTGCTGTTGTGATGCTGTCTGTGTGCAGAGCATAAGAGTGTGAACTCGACGCGGTTGGTCGCATGCATCACCACTCTGTATCTGTTCAGTAAGATCAGAGCACAGCTGATGGTCAAGCACGCCATGACTATGCAGCCCTACCTCACCACCAAGTGCAGTGTAAGTGCACACTTCCTCTCTGCAAGCAGCAACTGCTAAGCACCACTTTCTACAGTGCAATATTTGACGTCATTCTGCCATCTAGTGGCCGTATATTCCTAGTATTGTGATATTGTGCCAAGGTACACGTGTCAGAAGGTTTTTATTTATGTATGTTTATGCATAATCTATTTGTCATTTTCACAGTCTCAGAGTGACTTCATGGTGATTTGTAATGTTGCGAAGATCCTGGAGCTGGTAGTTCCTCTGATGGATCACCCCAGTGAGAGCTTCCTCACCACCATTGAAGAAGACCTGATGAAGCTCATCTTAAAATATGGCATGACGGTAAGTGATGTGCACTTAATCTTAAACTGGTTTAACTGGCTGGCTGTTGATTTGCATCATATTTCTACACATACCACTAAGTTCTTTCTCTCTTTCTCCTTTTTGCACAGGTTGTCCAGTACTGTGTGAGCTGTTTGGGTGCAATAGTGAATAAAGTGACTCATAATTATAAGTTTGTATGGGCCTGTTTTAACCGTTATTATGGGGCACTAACTAAGCTAAAGTTACAGCATCAGGAGGGTACGAACAACATGGCACTAGCTGCCACCAAAGCAGCCCTGCTCAGATCTCTCTTCACTGTGGGAGCTCTCTGCAGACACTTTGACTTCGACCTCGAGCAGTTCAAGGGCACCACTAAGGTATCGCAACCTTTCCCCATATGTAATTATACGTGATTTTACATAAACCTGCATGTAGTTTACATGCAGCTGTGATTGCCATGTAGTTTTTAGGATATTGTATGATTTAGTTTAATGTGGTATGTTTAACTATAACTTTTATTAAACCCGTAATCTTGCACTGTTATTGGCAGGTTGTGATAAAGGAGAAGGTTTTGGAATCATTACTGTACTTCACTAAACATGAGGATGAGGAAGTCCGATGCAAAGCCATCATTGGGTTGGGTAAGATGACTCTTCCAGTGTTTTGTTTTTTTTGTTTTGTTTTAAGATGGACAAAATTTGTCACCAAAAAAGTCATTAAAGTCAAAAGTCAACTCTACATATAGCCTCTTTAATTTTAGTTAACAGTAACAATGCAGTTGTTTACTTTTCAGCTTTTTGTTGCAGAACCAGTTTTTGTCAGAATAATTTTATGTATTGCGTCATAGCAATGTTCTAATTACTGAATAATAAATAAACTTTTTAACCTTTTTTTTTCTCTCTCTCTCTCTCTCTCTCTCTCTCTCTCACTCTCTCACTCACTCACTCACTCACTCTCTCTCACACACACACACACACACACACACACACACACACACACACACACACACACACACACACACACATTCTGCAGGGTTCCTTTTCATCATGCACCCGAGTCAGATGTTCGTTCCAGAGGTGAAGTCTCTGTATAACGGGCTCCTATCTGATAAACGTTCCTCTATCACACTCAAGATCCAGGTGTTAAAGAACCTCCAGATGTATCTCCAAGAGGAGGACTCTCGCATGCAAGAGGCCGACAGAGAGTGTGAGTGACCCTGACATGAATGATCATTCATAGGGCAGTGCAGTTGCCAGTATGATTTTGAGGTTAACTGGAATTGATCAATGCTTTATAATACTTCATAATGCTTTATAAACTCTGTTCCACCCTTAAAGAAAGCTTGTGCTTTTATTTTTTCAGGGCAGAAAATGTCAAAGCAGGAGGATCTGAAAGAGATGGGTGACATCTCCTCTGGTATGAGCAGTTCCATCATGCAGCTTTATTTGAAACAGGTGCTGGAGTCTTTCTTCCACACGCAGTCCAGCGTACGACACTTCGCCCTCAATGTCATTGCTCTGACCCTCAGCCAGGGACTCATACACCCCGTACAGGTACACACACCCTCATACAGCAGTACAGATATTATAAACCCAGCATTAAATGATTAGTTCACTTTCAAATGAAAATTACCCCAAGCTTTACTCACTCTCAAGCCATCCGAGGTGTAGATGGCTTTTGTCTTTCTGATAAACACAATCGGAGAAATATTAATAAATATCCTGACTCATCTAAGCTTTATAATGACAATGAACAGGGGTCACAAGTATGATCTGAAGAAAGTGTCTCCATCCACATCCATCCATCATAAACGCGTACTCCACATAGCTCCGGGGCGGTTAATAAAGGCCTTCTGAAGTGAAGTGATGCATTTGTGTAAAAAAAAAAAAAAAAAAAATCCATATTTAACAAGTTATGAAGTAAAATATCTAGCTTCCGCCAGACTGCCTTCCATATTCAACGTACGAAGGAGGTGTAACGCCTTTCGCAGTTCACAACGCTTATGCTACGTCCTACGCCTTTCTGATTCAACTTACGAAAAAAACTTAACTGATGTGACGCCAATTTACACTTTCTTCGTAACTTGAATACGGAAGGTGGTCTGGCAGAAGCTAGATATTTTACTTCATAACTTGTTAAATATGTTGTTTTTTTTTTTTATAACATCGCTTCGCTTCAGAAGGCCTTTATTAACCCCCTGGAGCCGTATGTAAATGTTCTTCCATAAATACATTTGACTGATTTGGCCATTTTTTTTTTTTTCAGCTGTGATTAAGAGTGCATTATTCCGTTTAACACATTTGAATAGATTTAAATCTATTCCACAGATTTGTTTCACCACAATCCACACACAAAATGTAAAAAAAAAAAAAAAAAAGTGTAGGTTGGGTGTGGGCCTACTCATCACTGTCACAGCCTTGGCTGTAGAAATTGCAACTAACATGGACTTGTCACTTTAACTTCCTCCTCCCAATCACAGTGTGTGCCATATCTGATCGCCATGGGGACGGACCCAGAGCCCACCATGAGGAACAAAGCGGACCAGCAGCTGGTGGAGATTGATAAGAAGTACACTGGATTTATCCATGTGAGCATCAATCTGCACACCTTGACACGTGTCTCATGCAGTATCATAATGTTTTGCTGGATTCCAGTTCACTATTCTTATTGGTCAAATACATCGGTGCTGAGTGTAAGAATGTACCATGGGATACCACATTATACCATTTTTGCAAATTTTGCAATATATATACATATATATGTACATAAACACACATACATACATACATACATACACATATATATATATATATATATATATATATATATATAAAATGTATTTATTTATTTATTTTACCTACAGATGAAAGCTGTAGCAGGGATGAAGATGTCATACCAAGTGCAGCAGGCCATCTTGGGTTCAACACGATCTGTGATCCGTGGTTTCCGTCAGGACGAGTCCAATTCTGCTCAGTGTTCCCACCTATACAGCATGGTCCGTGCAAACAGACAACACCGGCGAGCGTTCCTCATCTCACTGCTCAATCTCTTCGACGACAGCTCGGTTAGCAGTCTTTGTGTGTCTGTCTCTTCCTGTCGTTGGCTCTTTGTTGTGATGTTGAGACTGACCTTTTCCATCTGTCTGTCTGTTTCTCTCTGTCCGAGCAGAAGATGGAAGTGAGCATGCTGTTGTTCATGGCTGATAATCTGGCCTACTTCCCCTATCAGACTCAGGAGGAGCCGCTGTTCATCATGCATCATATAGACATCACACTGTCTGTATCAGGCAGCAACCTGCTGCAGACATTTAAAGAGGTAAACGTACTCAAGTGCTTGTGTTTGATCTTAACAGTTTGTGCAGCACATTTCAGCGCTGATTGTTTTGTGAGCCTGTCCACAGTGCAGCCTCGTTGTGAATGTAGAAAAACACTGTTGCATAGAAGACATTTACATAGAAGTCTTACAGGCACAGCAGCCAAAAATGGCCCATTTAATTTTAGAGGTCAGAAAGTGGAAAATAGTCATGAAAAACTAAATTGTGATGGTGCAAAAAAGTTTTTGTAGGCAAACAACTGTGCTTGCTTTATAATCAGTGTTTTTTTTTTTCTTTTTCTTTTTTTCTTTCATATATATATATATTATATATAATATCTGTACTTTCCAACATAAAGTATGAGTGAAGTATGATTTCAGACTGAAGCAAGGTTTCATGACAAATCGGGTCCTTCGAAATCGGGTCTCCCCAAACTTTCAGTTAATGATTATCCTAAGTATAAACGAATGATATTAATTTAAAATACGCATACAAGCTTACTATATAATGCGCAAGAAAACAATTTAGTGCATAATAAAACCAATTTAACGTAATTTCTTACACTTGATTAACTGTTAATTAATAAATAATAACAATAATAATAATAATAATAGCCTATTTAGTGAATAACTGAACATCATTCATTCATTCATTCATTCATTTATAACTGAAATATTTGGACATTTAACACTTAATTACATTAAAGATGATTGTGAATACATGTAGGGTAAGTGCAAATGCGTGTATAAAGTAGCTATCAAGCTAATCGGGTATCTGTATGTTATGCTAGTACACAAGCTAACTAATATGGACATAAAGTTGAAACGGTATTTATTATAACATGATTTTGTAGGAATTGTAATCAGGAGCTAAAGAGAGCACCTATTAAAAGCAATTTGAATGGGATCGTGTGGGGTCCTAATGGAGACCCGATTTCGGGGGGGACCCAGTTTGTCACTACAACAGCACTGTGTTCATTTACACACAAGCACAGGATGTAGGCGTGCCCAGCGACACGACAAAGTTGAGATGTTTACTTTTACAGTACATTAGTATTATTGCAATGATGGTATTTATTTTATAAATTTTTATTATTTAAAATAATTATTTTGAATAACTATTAGTAGTAGTAATATAGTAGTGGTGTGTTTTTTTTAGTTCTATAAAAAAAAGTTTATCAAATTGAATGGGGAAAAAAGTTTTGTCCATAGCTTATCACATGCCTATAAATGCATATAATGTTTGTCTAGGTTTTTTGCACCAAAAACAATTTAGTTTTACATTATCATTTTTTACTTTCTGTCTTAGTCTTACAGGTAAAACAAAAGGTTGTTTTACTACTGTCCCATGAAGTTTTCTACATTTAAATGACCTCTGTTATGACTGGCTTTAACATATTTGATGCAAATATGGATGGTCATATGTTAATGTGCTCATGGTTGTGAGAGAAATTCCACCTCTCAATTCTAAACCGGCTGTTTTTGTACCAGTCTCTTGTTAAGGTTCCAGGCAGAAAGAGCAGGAAAAGGAGACGACGGCGGCGGCGGCCGCAACAGCAGCAACAGCAGAACGGTGCGGAGGAGGAGAGGGGAGAGCAGGACGAGGAGAAAGAAAGGAACAGCGGAGATGAAGAATATGATGGTGATGATTATGAGGAGGATGAGGAGGGGCAGCGAGTTAGGAAGCCCAAGCCCATGGAGGTTACCAGGCAGTCAGAGTCAGATTCTGAGTCTGACCTCGAGGATGCTGATGCTGTCATGGAGCGTCTCCCTGATGATGCAGCTCCTCTCCTGGACTTTGCTAGGGCTTCACAGGGCATACTCTTACTGCTAGTGCTCAAACAACACCTTAAGAACCTCTACGGCTTCTCGGACAGGTAGAAAAACACCCATCATGCACCTCGACAACTCAAAATAATGATTGCTGTTTGCTTTTTGTTTTATATATACTGTATTTATTCTGCTCTTTCCCAATGCAGCAAAATTCAGAAGTACTCTCCTACGGAGTCGGCCAAGGTGTACGATAAAGCAGTCAACAGGAAGTCATCGGTCATCTTCAGCCCACGGCAGACCATCGACTTCCTACACAATGATGAGGTTCATGACGAGCTGACCTACGAGCTGAAGAGGAAGATTGTCAAACAGTACCTCGATGTAAGCCATACTTATTTTCTTCAGGAAAAAAATTATTATATATTTTATTTATTATTATTATTATTATTATTATAATAAAGCAATCAAACTTAATTTAAATGCTAAAAAAAACACTTTTATTGATGTACAGAGTTTTTGAAACTTCGGGTATCGCTAAATAAAAAAAACTGGTTAAAGTGTTATATATTACATTTATATTGATAGTAATGTTATTTAGTTTTATGTATGTTTTTAATAATTATTATTTTCAAACTATCAAAGAGGCTGCAGGATGACTTAACTTAAACTTATGGAATCATAAAATGAATTCTGGTTAATTTAATGTATATAATGACACTCCAGGATTTGTTAATAAAATATTTAAAAACATGCAGCTTTGTACACCAAAAATGTTTGGATGAATGGGGGACCTTTGAGTCAACATTGATTTTTACCGCATGCTCTGTTTTATTCTCAGTTCAAGTTGCTAATGGAGCACCTGGACCCTGATGAAGAGGACGAGGAGGGAGAGACGAGTGCAAACGTGAGGAATAAAGCCATCACCGCACTGCTGGGGGGAGCGGCTACAAGCCCCCGAAACCACCATACACTTGACTCAGAGGATGAGGAGAGTGACGGAGAGGAAAGGACACCAGGGGTGAGAGAACACAAAAACAGCCCAACAGAGCCAGACTTTTGACTATTAGCAGCTTATTCTGGCCAAGTACCACCTACATAGACAGGAAGAAACCGTCTGACTGACACAAGATCATTGCTCATGTTTTGTTTCTGTGCCTCTCGTCACCTTTATTTATATAGCACTTTATACCATGCAGATTGTTTCAAAGCAGCTTCACAGTGATAAACAAGAAAATAAGTGCAAATGTTGCCAAGTTCTTCAGTTATGAAAATACAATTTCAGTGGTGTAGCAGTAAAAAGCAGCAAAAAAAAAAAAAAAAAAATTATTATTCAACTCAATTTGGTTCATTGTGGATTGAATTTAGTTCAGTAGCAGTGTTAATGTTACAAAGTTCAACAGTTATGAAACAAACTCAGTTCAACTATAAAGCAGTTGATTCAGTTCAAGCAGTGCAAAGTTAATCAATTATGAACAAGCTCAATTTAGTTATAAGCATCTCTAGAGAATGCAATATATTATTATTCAGCTCAAGTCAGTTCAGTGTTGATTTGATTCAGTTCAATAAGTGTTGATGTTGCTGAGTTCATCAATTATGAAATGAATTCTGAACAGCAAAAACATGCTGTTTTTGTGCATGTATCTTTAAATGCAAATGAGCTGCTGCTCCTGCCTCAGACACTCTGCTAAAAACTAAAACATCTGTTTGGTTTTGATTATCATGTCTATCGCAGTCACGTTCACGTGACATTGCAGTTCTTCATTATCATGAAAGTTTATTATTTGCATGCGTTTTAAAGCCATAAATCCATTTAAACTTCTGATATATGGTTTTCTGAGCGCGCACATCCAAAGCACGCACACAGATGTCAGACGGCGCTTCCTGTGAATATTAAACTAAGTTCTCTTTCACATCTTATTGCGCTTAAACTGTCAAATATGCACAAGGTTATGAAAAAAAAAAACACTAAGTTTACATAAACACACTCGGTTATGTCTGTGAACGTAAACAGCAAGTAAAAAAAATAGCATGTGTATATTAGATCTGTGTATTAAAGTGAAAGCAGCGTAATATACAGTACCTACTGCTGTATATGCTGTTAATATGAATCAAACAACAAAAGAAAAACAGAAAATCACTCACTGCTCTTGACTGAATAACTTTAGTAGCTTTAATAAGAATACATTTCTTACTTGAATGCTGCTGTTAAATGATATGGCGAGGAGATAAACATGGCGGACTGTGTAGCTCACTCAGGGCGGGTCTGTGCTAATAGAGCAGAGTCCATCAGCAGTTATGGGCGGGGCCTGTGCAATGTGACGTCATGTTGCATAGAAACTGCAAACGGCTTATTCTGAGACACTGCTTATGATTTATGGGGATTTAAAAAAAGGAGTGGGTGGATTTTTACCATTTTAAGGGTGGTTGTGTACACACACTGCCGACACATTTCTGTTCAAACACCATGTAAAAGTGAATTTTGCATAATAGGTCCCCTTTAAGAGTTTTTTTTTTTTTTATTTATTTTTTTTTTAAACCCCTCTTCACAGGCGTCTCGACGTGGGAGGCGCACGGGAGATTCTGCGGACGTGCTGTTGGCGAACATGAATGAGTCTGTCAGCGCGCTCGATATCATCGCCATCCACTGCCCCAAATACCGAGACCGGCCGCAGATAGCACGTGTGATCCAGAGGAACAGCGACGGTTACAACATCCACTGGATGGCAGGCTCGTACTCCAGCTCCTGGACTGAAGCGAAGCGCCGTGATGGACGCAAGCTGGTGCCTTGGGTGGACACCATCAGAGAGACCGACATCATCTATAAAAAAATTACACTCACCAGTGGCAACAAGCTCAACCACAAAGTGGCGCAGACTCTACGTTCACTCTACGCTGCCAAGGACAGGAACTCCAGCTAATAATACGTAAACACATGCACACACACGCACGCACATACCTCCCATCTCAGATTCTCTCAGCCTAATGCAACACACCCCGCCTATCAGCCAAACATCTCCCGGGTCAGCCAAACATGAACACACAAACACGAGCGGCTATTCTACACTACAGACTCTTTCTCTCTCTGATGCACTCTGGGTCTGGTGGTGACATTTTGCCCTCTGCGCCAGGGTGCATCGTCGTACCGCAGGAATAAAATGTTTGGAGAAACATTGTATGGGTGCTCCTTCGCTGTTGTGCAGCAGATTTCTGGTTGTTTGATTTCTACTCCCAGTGTATCATAGTTTAACATAAAAATATTGTTTATATCTATAAAAGAAATTTAAATATATACTGAATGTTGAAAGAATTAGTTTGTTGATGTTTTTACTTAATTTCTTTTTTTTCTCATTTTCTTTTCGGATTTCTTAGCGTCAAGCGGCTTTCTATAGCTTAGCTCCTTCTTTACTGGCTGATGATGATTCTCTCTGTTGAGCTGTTTGTCCATTTTGTACGATAGCACCGTGTGGCTGTAATTTATTGTGTATAGCATGCAGTGTCTGTGAGGAGGGCTGTGTCGAAGGAGATTTGCGATAACAGGTCGCCCTGCTCAGCATAAAGGGACCCACATGCCTCTGATGGAACAAATACTGCAATAAATTTTCTACTTCTCTTACTTGCAAGACTCATCCTGTCCGTTTGCAACTCTTGATCACTTGCATTTTTTGCCATGCACGCTTTTTATTTTTATTGACAGGTATAGTGAAGAGAGGACAGAACATTATGCGGGGAAGACACATCCAGTGTGTCGGACAACTGGTTCACGGCTCTTTGTAAAGGTGCCCCAAGTATTATTTTTTTTTTCTATTATAGAATAAGAATTAGCACTTTTTAAGGGCACACTTAATTTTAATGTGTTCTTGTTTTAATTACACAGGTACTCAGTAATATTAAGTAACAGCATGTTATTACTGACACAAACTGGTGTAGGACTTGATCAGAAATTGCTAGTAAATTTCACAAATAATTAAATAAACAGAAATGCATTGAATTAAATGTGAAATTTTGGAGTAGAAAGACTGAAGTAGTATTTTCTTGGAAAACACTTTGATAATCTTTGTTTTAGTGTTGGTTACTTGTCATAATTTGCTGTTGTTACTATAGTAAGTAAATGTAACAAGGGCACATTAAAATTAAGTGTTACCCTTTTTACTTATTTTGCTTAATTTAAAGGGGATCTATAACGCCTCTTTTACAAGATGTAATATAAGTCTCAGGTGTCCCCAGAATGTGTCTGTGAAGTTTCAGCTCAAAATACCCCACAGATTTATTATATTTATTATATTTAATAAACTTATTATAGCTTGTCAAATTTGCCCCTCTTTGGGTGTGAGCAAAAACACGTCGTTTTTGTGTGTGTCACTTTAAATGCAAATGAGCTGCTGCTCCCGGCCCCCTTTCCAGAAGAGGGCAGAGCTTTAACAGCTCGCGCTTCGGTTGCTCAACAACAACAAAGCTGGAGAATCTCACGCAGCCAAAATGAGGATTGTCAGTAACGGTGTTCAGCCTTACATTGTTCAAACTAGAGTCGACACTGATGGAGAGACTCAGGAAGAAGTTACAACTTTTAGAATTAAACTGGACGTTTCTGAATGGTTAGTGGATACATTTATGTAGTTGATTTAACTCATCTAGCATGTGCCGTCATGTTAATCTTTTGTGCAAATCCAGCATTGAATTGACCCTTGTTTGTGAAGCAGTCCGGCGTAAATTAACGGCATGACAACAACACTCTACTACAACAACTCTTCCTCTTCTCTAAAGCAGCTCAACATGGCTTCACCCTCTTAGTTGTGTGTTCTCGGGGGCGGGCTTTATGTAAATTTTGGGGTTTGTGATGTCACCATCCCGGGAAGGAACTTGTTTTAGTCCCTACCTAAGACATCTTATTGAGAGATATAAAGTGACAACTGATATTTATATTAGTGCTGTCAAACAATTAATCGCAATTGATCGCATCCAAAACAGAAGTTTGTTTACATAATGTATGTGTACTGTGTATATTTATTATGTATATATAAATACACACATGTATTTAAGAAATATTTACATATATACGTGTATATTTATATATAATTGATAACATATATAATTATAATATATTTTTGTGAAGGATAAACATGCATGTGTGTGTATTTATACATAGTAAATATACAAAGTACACACATTATGTAAACAAACTTATTTTGGATGCGATTAATTGTTTGACAGCACTAATTTATTGTTGTTGAATGTAAGTAGTCTGCTATACTGTGATAAAGATTTCATCGATTTACATTACCATCAAAATTTCATCTTACTTTTTGTTCATATAAATATCAGCATCTGCACCGAATAACATATTTTTGCTCCGTTTGAACAAAACTGAGGTGTTTTTTCTCCTCGAGTTTGAGTATGGTCATATTCTCACTATATCATACTATATGAGCCATAGATTCTCGACAAAAACATCTGCAAACTTCTTTTTAGATGCCTAAAAATATGTATATATTTTAATTGCTCAATAAACTTACTTTTTTTTTTTTTTAAATGTCATGCTTTACAGGGTTAATATCTTTCCTTGATTCAACATTTGATCAAACTGTCAAAGATTATGACTTTATTGCACAAAATTGGGTTAAAATATTGTTGAATTTAAAATGGCACACTAGCTTTATATATATATATATATATATTATAAGCTAGTATGCCATTTAGTATGCAGAAGTAGTAAGCATAATTCTGTTAGCCTGCTTTTTCAAGATTACGTAAAACTTTTCACCATTTACACTTGAACAAAAGTCTGTAAAAATAGGGCTGAATGTACTGTGTAAATATGAAGTAATTTTCCATATTGATTTTTCACAGGTGTGTTTTACCCTTATTTTGAATTATGCATTGCATTGTGTTTTAGGGTTACAGGAAATGTCTGTAAACTTAACAGATGATGTCCTGACAGAAACTTACATGTAGTCTTACCGTTTTCCTACTGATTTTTTTTTTTTTTTTTTTTTTTTTTTTTTTTTGTAGAAATTTCCTGAATCTTCCGTGTTTTCTATGACTGTGGAAAGCCTGAATACTGAATCCTACATGATTTTCTTTTTTTCTTTCAAATGTGGCTTGGTTTGTTTATGCCCTCTTGTACAGGAAAACTTCTGCTCCTGTACGGCTCCAGTTTTCATTCCTGTAGCTCCAACAGCAGAGCATGCACATGTTCGATTCCTTGGGAATGCATATGTTTTACACATCACGACATAATAAAAAATCATCTGATTTTTAGCAGGTCTTAAAATGAAGTAAATATAACCTCAGATAAACAACACCACATTACGTAATTATTTATTAAACAAAAATAAAGCCAAAATGGAGAAGCCATGTGTGACTTTGTAGACGGCTGCCCACGTCATGTAAAAGACAATGGGACTCATCGGACCAGACGTCCTTCTTCCACTGCATCCAGTTTGGACACTCATGTGCCCATTGTAGGCGCTTTGGACAGTGGACAGGGATCATCATAGGCACTCTGATTGGTCTGGCTACACAGCTGCAGCGTTGACACATTCCTCCCATAACAATTTTGTGTGACTTGTACCACAGTACACCTTCTGTATAACTCGGACCAAATGGGATAGCCTTCGTTGCCCTCATGCATTGATGAGTCTTGGGCACCCAAAATCTTATCGCTGGTTTGTGGTTTGGTTTTGTTGGTAAATTCAAACCTTTCTGTTTCAGAGATACTCTGACCCAGTCGCCTTGCCATATCAAAGATGCTCAGATCTTTATTCCTGCCCATTTCTCCTGCATTCAACAGGTTGATTACGAGAACTGATTGTTCACTTACCATCTAATGTACCCGGACCTTAATATGTTAGGAGATGATCAGTGATGTTCTCTTCACCTGTGAATGGTCATAATGTTTTGGCTCATCACTGTATACCAAATTAAGGAAACTTTGCATGTTTAAATAGCAGGACCCCCAGTGAAATCTCATTGATCCAAAAATGTGATATACAAGAATACATAGGTATGGATGCAAACCTTAATCTAAGTTCTTTTGTGTCATTATTTTTTTTTTTATTTATTACTGTAGAACGTCACATTGCTTTACCTGTCAGCAGGTGCTGGAAACAGGACAACAGGTGTTTGCTGCAATGGAAACATTTCCGTGTACGTCATTCTGGGAGAAGAATGCATGTTATGACTGGCTGCAGACTTCATCACGGAAAGAATACATGATTTAAACTGATGAAAGAAACAGATAAGTGACCATTTGTTGTTGAGGATAAATGTGCATGAAATATAGATCAATGTACAGTATCTCACAAAAGTGAGTACACCCCTCACATTTCAGCAACCATTTGAGTATATCTTCTCAAGCGACAATACTATAGAAATGAAAATTGTATATATTTCAGAGTAGTCAATGTGCTGCTTGTATAGTAGTACAGATTTACTGTCCTCTAAAAATAACAGCCATTATTGTCTAAATAACTGGCAACAAAAGTGAGTACACCCTAAGTGAACATGTCAAAACTGTGTCCAAAGTGTCAATATTTTGTGTGAGCACCACTGTTATCTAGCACTGCCTTAATCCTCCTGGGCATGGAATTCACCAGAGCTGCTCAGGTTGTTACTGGGATCCTCTTCCACTCCTCCATAATGACATCACGGAGCTGGTGGATGTTAGACACATGGCGCTTCTCCACCTTCCGCTTGAGGATGCCCCATGGGTACTCAAATAAGGTTTAGGTGTGGAGGCATACTTGGCCACTCCTTCACCTTCAGCTTCCTCAGCAAGGCAGTTGTCATCTTGGCGGTGTGTTTGGGGTCATTATCATGCCGTATCAGCCCAGTTTCTGAAGGGATGGCATCATGTTCTGCTTCAGAATGTCACAGTACATGTTGGAATCCATGTTTCCCTCAATGAAGCAGAGCTCCCCAGTACCAGCAGCACTCATGCAGCCCCAGACCATGATGCTACCACCACCATGCTTGACTGTAGGCAAGACACAATTTTCTTGGTACTCCTCACCAGGGCGTCGCCACACATGCTGGACACACTAGCAAACAAGTTCATCTTGGCCTCATCAGACCACAGGACATGGTTCCAGTAATTCATGGTCTTGGACAGGCTGTCTTCAGCAAACTGTTTGTGGGCTTTCTTGTGAGCCAGCTTCAGAAGAGGCTTCCTTCTGGGACGACAGCCATGCAAACCGACTTGTTGCAGTGTGCAGCGTATGGTCTGAGCACTGACAAGCTGACCTTCTGCAACCTCTAAAGCAATGCTGGCAGCACTCATGCATCTGTTTTTTGAAGCCAGCTTCTGCACCTGACGCACAGCACAAGGTCTCAACTTTTTGGCCGGTTCCGAGTGGAACCCGTCTTGGAAAACCTCTGTATGACCCTGGCCACTGTGCTGTAACTCAGTTTCAGGGTGTTACCGATCTTCTTATAGCCTAGGCCATCTTTGTGGAGAGCAACAATTCTAATTCTCAAATCCTCAGAGAGTTCTTTGCCATGAGGTGCCATGTTGAACATCCAGTGATCAGCATGAGAGAATTGTACTCAAAGCACCAAATTTTAACTGCTCTAATACATGATCCACACATTTGTATGATCCTGTTAAGCAGACAAAAACATGAACATGATGAATAGGACATGTGGCTTTGCATGGTTAAAAGACGTAGAGCTGTTATCACTTAGGGTGTACTCACTTTTGTTGCCAGCTATTTAGACAATAATGGCTGTAAGTTGCATTATTTTCAGAAGACAGTAAATCTGTACTGCTATACAAGCAGCACATTGACTACTCTAAAATATATCCAAGTTTCATTTCTATAGTATTGTCCCTTGAGAAGATATACTAAAATAGTTGCTGAAATGTGAGGGGTGTACTCACTTTTGTGAGATACTGTAGGTTATTTATGCATCCAGAATACGTCATTAGATTCTCCTCATCTTTACAACAGTAATCAATTACAAATAATCATAAACTATATTTAATTTATAATTGTTCTATACTGTCAAACCAAAACATGTTACCATTCGAAAACACAGCGGCTTTTTTCTTAGACTTCTATTACTTACTATGTCCTTTTACTTTATTTTCCCAATCTGCATACTGTCCGTACCATAAATAGTATGCAAGCGCATCCTAAATTGTAGTGATGTGATGTACATGTATGGAAATAGTATGCGGAGCCCGCATGAAATATTGTATCTTTCTTTTCAGATATTTCCTACTACCCTTTGCAGTACAGAAGAGGAGTTTGTGATTGTTTTCTTTTCCACTTGTGTAGACGAATATGACCTCAAATCATTTTTAAATGAATGTAAGAGCAGAGTAATATTGAAGTTAGCTTCATGGTTATGTTTATATGTGAATGTATGCAGTGTATGACAGGTGGGTCTGTCGTATTAAGACGATTTAATGATGTAGTTTGTCCTAATACTGGTGTACATACTCAAAACATATACTTTCCCATCACTAATTAAGTACATATTCTTAAAATATAGTAAACATATGCAACACTGGTCTACTTATTTGTTGTTTCAGTTCCCTGTATTGCATATTAAATGAATCTACAGTGAGGAGTAAATGTGTATAAATGAGTTAGGAATACCCTCTATATCTCTCTCTATACCTTAAACAGACACTAGAGATGTATTATTACTGCTCAAGTCTTCTGTTAACACACAATGCACTGTAATGAGACCGCTTGATCACTTCAGTTGAATGCTGCGGCCGTTCTTTTACATGTTGACTTGTGAGCTTTAAATGCGTCTGCTCTATAATTACAGATGAGTAAAAGAAGTAGAGGCTGGAGCGTCGAGTATAGCTGCAGTTTTGAGCTTCAAGCTGAATAGAAAGAATGGCTGTATAGTATAGAAGAAATGGGTAAGAGACGTTTTCACACCACGTACAGGCAGTGAGAAGAGACTGTAAGGACTACTGCAGTGGCCTTGGCATTTCTGAAAAAAGGGTTAGTTCACCCAAAAATGAAAATTCTGTCATTAATTACTCACCCTCACGTCGTTCGACACCCGTAAGACCTTCGTTCATCTTCGGAACACACATTAAGATATTTTTGATAAAATCCGATGGCTCGGTGACGCCTCCATCGCCAGCAAGATAATTAACACTTTCAATGCCCAGAAAGCTACTAAAGACGTATTTAAAACAGTTCATGTGACTACAGTGGTTCAAACTTAATGTTATGAAGCGATGAGAATACTTTTTTCCGCCAAAAAAATAAATAAATAACGACTTTATTCAAGAATATCTAGTGATGGGCGATTTCAAAACACTGCTTCATGAAGCTTCGAAGCTTTACGAATCTTTTGTTTCAAATCAGTGGTTCAGGAGCATGAATCAAATTGCCAAAGTCAAGTGATTTTAGTAAACGTCATTAGCGTTTCGAAACGTTTGGAAATTTCTATGATTTACGTGACTTTGGCAGTTTGATTCACGCTCCGAACCACTGATTCAAAATAAAAGGTTCGTAAAGCTTTGAAGCTTCATGAAGCAGTGTTTTGAAATCGCCCATCACTAGATATTACTGAATAAAGTTGTTATTTTGCTTTGTTTTTGGCACACAAAAAGTATTCTCGTCACTTTTTTGCTGCTTAATATTTTTGTTGAAACTGTGATAATACTTTTATTCTGCAAGGATGCACTAAATTGATGAAAAGTGACAGTAAAAACATCTAAAATATTACAAATGATTTCTATTTCAAATAAATGCTGTTCTTTTGAATGTTCTGTTCAGCAAAAAATTCTGAGGAAAAAAAATGCATTACAGCTTCCACAAAAATATGAACCAGCACAACTGTTTTCAACATTTATAAAAATCAGAAATGTTTCTTGAGCAGCAAATCAGCATCTTAAAATGATTTCTGAAGGATCATGTGACACTGAAGACTGGAGTAATGATGCTGAAAATTCAGCTTTGATCACAGGAATAAATTACATTTTAAAATGTATTCAAATAGAAAGCAGTTATTTTAAATAGTAATAATATTTCACAATTTTGCTGTTTTTACTGTATTTTTGATCAAATAAATGCTGCCTCGGTGAGCGTACAGACTTCTATCAAAAACATTCAAAACATCCTACTGACCCCAAATCTCGAAACGTGTCTTGTGACATCTCAGAAGCATATACCATCACTTAACCTCAGAGCTGATGGTAGATCTGTTTTGGTTACACGTCATAAAAATCTATTTCTCAGCGGATTTTTACTTCCCAACATTTTTATGCTCTATATTCAGCCTCCCTCTTCTTCTCCCTCCTGTTTTTTCTCTGTCTAGTACTCGCATTACAGATTTACAACCGCTAATGACTAATTACTAATGTTACTCTTGACCTGGGCCTTTGTTCGTCATGTTGAGGTAATTGCATTAACAAGGTTGAGTCTTGTTGGCGGGTGTATTAATGAAGTCCTGTGTGGTGTGTGATGACACAGGTGAGTGTGGTGGCAGAAACGTGAACTCTGAAGATCAGATCACGAACACACTCCATATCTCTGGTTTCATTCTCTTTCTTCTTCATTTCCATCATCATTCTCTATTTATAGAGATTATCTTTCTTCCACAAACCCAAGCTCTTTATTGTTTATTTCCCTTTCAAGTTATAAACTTACTGCATATGCTACAGTTTATTGCATGATTTAAATGAACTACAAATATCTCTCATGAATGTGTTTGATGACATGCATGTCACATAATTGATGTGATTTTGTTTCATGATATGATCACTTTGACGAAGTTAACATATTAAATGACATTCTCAACCCATTTAACATTTACGCCTAAAATCAATCTGTGCATCATATAAAGCGATCAAGTCTCTTCAGAAAAGTTGGACTAAACCGCTCAATTCATATGGATTAGTTTTACGATCTCTTTATGAACTTTTTGAAGCGTCAAAGTGTCAGTTGCGTAGGCTGTCTATGGAGGGACAGAAAGCTCTCAGATTTCATCAAAAAGACCTTCATTTGTGTTCTGAAGATGAACGAAAGTCTTACGGATGTGGAACGACATGAGGGTGAGTAAATGATGACACAATTTTCATTTCTGGATGAACTAACCCTTTAAGTGTTTTAGAATATCCCACTATTTTTAATGGTTGAAATACTGCAGCAGGTGCTGTATTATGGATGACTGGTGCCCTAAACTTGCATTTTGTTCAAGTATTTGTTTTTCTTCACTTCAGATAAAAATGACAGTCCTGTGCAGCAATTCTTTGGATGTTTTGCCCTCCAGGACTCTGTGCCAGTCAAGTGACTGAAAAGTTTATGGGTTAGAAACAACGTAAAGATGAGTACTTTTTTTTTTATTGGTAATATTGGTAATTTTTTATTAAACAGAATTAATAACAATGAAAAAATAACGGGAAAAAACATATAAATAGATATTTAAAAAATATACATAAATAGGAATAAATGAATTATCAAAGCCATTCAGTTGGGTTCTGTTTTTAACATTCAACATAAGAATCAGAGAAAATTCTTTCATTAAAGGGATAGTTCACCACAAAAATGAAAATTCTGTCATCATTTACTCACCCTCAAGTTGTTCCAAACCTGTATAATTTTCTTTGTTCTGCTGAACACAAAAGAAGATATTTTGAAGAATGTGTTAAACTGAACAGTTTTGGGGCACCATTGACTTCCATAGTAGTTTTTTTCCTACTATGGAAGTCAATAGCCGCATTTCCACTGTCGAGCCTAAAGCGGGCGTGCTAGTGCGTGCCAGGGCCAGTCGCATTTCTACTGTCACTTCCGGGGCTTGATTGTGCCTCGTAGGGGCTTCCTCAGGGCCAACGGCCAGGGTTTTTCGGCCCGCCGAATACCTTGGTCTAAAGCGGGCCAGCTCGGGCTTGAGGTAGTGGTTACAAACAAAGGCGAAGTTAATCTGTGTGTGGAGACAGAGGCGCCATGGATGATTACATGTAGGTTA
Source organism: Ctenopharyngodon idella (assembly GCF_019924925.1). Taxonomy (NCBI): domain Eukaryota; kingdom Metazoa; phylum Chordata; class Actinopteri; order Cypriniformes; family Xenocyprididae; genus Ctenopharyngodon; species Ctenopharyngodon idella. The sequence goes on from NC_067224.1 coordinate 39,635,714, forward strand.
CCAGCTAACATAAGCATTAAAGACTTTTAAAAAACATTTTAGCTCAAAACTCACTTTCAGACAACAGCAAGTGTTTGAAATAACTTCTGTTTGTGATCCGATTTGGATTCTGATCACCAAGACTATGCGGACTATTACGATAGTAAACATGGTAAATACGACGGCTTGAAGAAATCAGACAAATCATATACGTAGGCTATCACAATCATGTATTTATTTTATCTGTCAGCATATTTCATAAAATAAAGCAACTCCAGTTTTTCGGGATTCCTCTGTTTCTCAGACTGAAAATATATCTGTTGGGACTGTCACTGGAGAGAGTGCTAAAGCTCCTCAGGTCGTAGTTTTGGTGGAAAATTTGTAGAAATTGTCATTCTTCGTAAATGTGATGTAAACATACTGTCCTATGACTACAAATAAACAGAAACAGACACGACTGAATAAGTGCGTGTGTCCTTTCTTTTGTGAAATAACAGTAAATACCACTTTATTTCTGTGACTAATGTTTAATCTTGACACAAATTAATTCATTATGATCAATTTGTTTGGTAAAACATCGATGCTTGGGTTTTTAAATCTTTAAGTAAACAACAAAATGCCAACAAATGCCTGCTTTATCATGTTCACTTTACGATCTTGCTAGTTTCCAGTGATTTCTTTCTGATTATTTTTCTGATAAAACTTCCATTTGTTTGTGAAATGACGGGTTTGTGTGACGTTGTTCCAGAGAGGTGTGTTACGGGCAGGTTTTAGTGAAGCGCTGCGTAGCTTCTGGCCCGACGGTGGAAATGCAGCGTGATTTTGGGCTCGGTGCCCCAAAGTGGCCTGGTTACAAACTTTCTTCAAAATATCTTCCTTTGTGTTCAACAGGACAAAGAAAATTATACAGATTTAGAACAACTTGAGGGTGAGTAAATGATGACAAAATTTTCATTTTTGGGTGAACTATCACTTTAACCCCATGATTAGCGGAGGTTAAAGGGACATTTCACCCAAAAAATAAAATTCTGTCATCATTTACTCACCCTTCAAGTTGTTCCAAACCTGTATGAATTTATTTCTTCTGCTGAACACAAAAGAAGATATTATGAACAATGTTGGTAACCAGACAGTTCATGGACCCTATTGAAAAAAAAAATATATACTATGGAAGTCATTGGTGTCCATCAACTGTTTGGTTACCGACATTCTTTAAAATATCTTCTGTTGTGTTCAACAGAAGAAAGAAACTCATACAGGTTTTGAACAACTTGAGGGTGAGTAAATGATGACAGAATTTTCATTTTTAGGTGAACTATCCCTTTAAAGGTCAAAAAGACACCATGAGAAAACACACAGCACACAAAATATTCTCATTTAAAAGGCCTGTTGAGGAGACCAGCATCACTATCGGGTGCTTTAATGCTGTACGGTATTATAACATCCTGCAACACCATTCTTGCAATTCCTATCCTGTATGATTTCCTATCATGATGATTCCCTCAACCAAGTCATGCTCACACATGTAATAACCTGAAATTGCTTCTATTGATTTTCCTGTCGTGTGTCATTGTCTCCCACAGCTGCTTAGACACAACCACATTTCCGTGCCGAGTGCCTCTCCATGATGTGGTATATCAGGTTGTCATCCAGGAACGACAGGTCGTCATCATATTCGACTGGTCGACAGCAGGCGGTGGGAGGGGAGCTGTGCAGAATGTTTTTCTCACCGCCGGCGAGGCTGGTGAGGATTTTGTCGTAGTTTGTGAGGGAGTTTGTACACACGCCGCTGCAGTAGCTGAATATCAACTCCTCCTGACTCCGGTAGCCCAAACCCAGATCAGACACTTTCAGCTGGACTTGTCTTAATGCACATGCTCTTCCTTTTCCTTTCTCTCTCTCGTCATGACTCGGTCTCTTTCTGTGCGTCTTGCTACGGAGGAAACCCCTACGTTTCTGAGATCTCTTGAATCTGTGGATGAAGGCTGAGTCGGGAGTGGGCAAGCTGTCTGGATGACAGAGAGAAGAGATGTTCCCATTGTCATTTGCACAACAGATACATCAATCTGATTTTAAGCAATGTACTAAAAATTAAGCAGTCTGAACCTGAACAAGGTAGTTTTATGTGGAAAGGTTGTACTCTTTGTGTATATGCATACTTTGAAAGGGTCATATTATAAAATAAAAAAAAAATCCTTCGTCTTTTTAACCCTGTAAAGCCTGACATTTGAAATAGAAAAATCAAGAAACCAAACTAAGCAAAAATATGTAATTTGGTGCAGTTGCTGATATTTATTTGAACAAAAAGGAAAGATGAAATTCTGATAGCTTGTAATGGTCAATATGACGTGTGATTTTGAAGATATAGTTAACAATAAGAGTATGTGGGGAAAATCTGTCAAACGTTGTGCTCATCTATTTGTAAGTAGCACCTGCATCTTGCTAATGATCCCAACATTAGAAACAAGCATCTTAAAGGTGCAGTGTGTATATTGTAGCGGTATCTAGAGGTGATGTTGCGAACTGCAACTAACGGCGCGCACCCCTCCCTTTCGGAGAAGCTATGGTGGCTGTCTGGCCGACACAAGATGTCGTCTGAGAGAGCAGAGAGTAGCCTGTGTGAAGCAATGAGGTTTCTTCTTACTCCTAACAGAACGGTCTCTGCTTCTAATAAACCAGACTACTACTACTACTACTACTAATAATAATAATACTTTGTGCATATTCAACATAGTGACGATGCAAGCTGCCTCTAAAAACACGAACGATTTAGAAGAAGAACAACATAGTGATGAAACGCACTCTGTAGGGTGTTTGTCCGTTTAGGGCTGCTGTAGAAACATGCTGGCGCAAAATGATGACTTGACATGGAGGGGTGACCCGCGGTGAATGAGATAGAAATTGCTCATTCTAAGGTAATAAAAACATAACAGTTCATTATGGAACATCTTTATATACCACTGAAAACATAGTTATGTATATTATATTGCATTTCTGTCAATAGATCCTCCCAAATTTTACACATTGCACCTTTAAGTTTATTTTTAACCTTTTAGCACAGAAGATCATATGCTAATATAAATATTAGATAAAAAAAAAAAAAAAAAAACTAAAACTCTTAAGAGATTTGTACGGAGCCCCGCACATGACATGCAAGAAAAAAAATTTAAATCGTGCGCACAATTTACTAATTCGTTCCCTCGATTTACTAAAATGTGCACACGATTTACTTATCATGTGCATGATTTATAAATCGAGGGAACAAAATAGTAAATCGTGCGCACGTTGTAGTAAATCGAGGGAACGAAATATAAATCGTGCACACGTTTAAGTAAATCGAGGGAACAAATTAATAAATCGTGCGCGTGATTTAGCCTACTATTTTTTTTTTTTTTTTTTCTGCATGTCATGTCCGGGTCTCTGTAGATTTGAAATGCTGACTTGGCAACTAACAGAAATAAAATGTTACGGTTGTAGTTAAAATTAATCAAACTAAAACTGAAATACAGATAAAAAGTGAGTGACGTGGAAATAGAAATATAAAATAAATAATAAAAACGATAAAATCACATAAAATTACTAAAACTGAAATAAAATAAATGAGATCTAAATAGAAATATAAAATGATAAAAAAAACTGACAAAAGCACAACAAAATTACTAAATAGTTTTTATAAAATTAAAATCAAAACTGAAAATACAAAAGTCAAATTAAAATATTGATAAATACTATGTAGTACATAAATACTAAAATAACACTGTTATCGAAGAGTGGAGCAGAGGTCACATGCACATAGAAGTCTTAAAGCTACAGCAGCAAAAGAGACAGTTTAAATCTAAAGGTACGTTTAAAAGTTTTTGCGTTTTTGAAAAATTGTGTACAGACGACAACAATGTTGAAATGATCCCCGTTCACATGGATCCAGTAGTTGGCAATGTCACTTTTTTAAAAAAAAAACTATGCACCAAGTGTGCGGCATAAGTCCTGAAAAATGAAGCCAAAATGTTTCAGTCGCCCCCAGGTGGCTGGATGCAGTATAGCTCGCCCTCTCCATGTTATGTAATGGGACGTGAAACTAAATCAAATTACACTTCAAATACATTTTTTTCAAAGATGGTTTCTGTCATTTTAGGTAGTTTTTATCACACTGATGTAAGTTCAAGTGTTTGTTTTTAAAAATTTTTTTTATAAGTTTGGTTTTAGTTATTTGACGCTATTAAAAACAGGGTGTCATGACATAATGATTGACAGCTTCTCTAAGCAAAGTAGTAACTGAGCCATCAACAGACTTTTTTGGGGGGATTTTCAGGAGGAGATTGGAGCTTTAACTTTAATTTCTACGTTTCCATAATTGTTTATTTTACACCGACATGCAGTAAACTGTACTAACCGATTCTGCGGGAGTGTGGGCGGGGCCTTGATACCGAGGCTCAACTTCATGCTCACTACTGCGCAGACTTGGGCTCCAAGAAGTCAGCGCCATATTGGCACACTGCCGGCTTCACTTTTCTACAATGAAAGAGAGTGAATGTGCGTCGTCCATCTTTTTTTACAGTCTATGCTACGCACTTATAGACTGAACACGTAATACACGTGCATGACGTCACCGTTTTCAAAAACTTTTACTTTTGTTTTTTGCGTTTAGTTTATAGTACCGTTTTCAAAAACTTTAGAACCCGTTTTAAAAGTTTGCATTTTCAGGCCTCCCAAAAAACGTTTCTGTGTAAATGAATGGCCAAAAGGCATAAAAAGTTTTCAGTTTTTAGTTGAAAGCGGTGTCGTTTAAAGGCCACCTAAGAGCAAATTTATGAAAACTATACCACAATCGTCTCCATGTAAACTACAAAAATACGAATTTGTGAAAACAGTGACGTCATGCACGTTCCGTCTATAGGTGTGTAGTGTTTCTTTACAAAGTGACGTCGCCATCTACTGGCCTGACAGCATAATGCAGCCTTTTTAGTCATTTTCACGGATCTGTGTGAACGGGTTCATTTTGATAACGTTGTCGTCTGTACTCGAAAAACACAAAGGAAAAACTTCTGTTGTCGTGTAAACGTACCCTAAGAGTCAAAGAGGGTATAAGATGTTCATGTAAAACTAAATCATGATTGTTTTTGCCTTGAGGACAAAAAGGACCGATAAAAATGATAAGACCCTTTTGAAGTGCATTGCACATTGTGTTTTGACAGTATGTAAAGACGGTAGTGTTTTGATGTGCCTTTGTGACACGGTACCTCCATTGATAACTATGAGAGGGCGAGTAGAGTCATCAAAGAGCCATAACGTGATATAGTTCGCATTATTCTGACAGCTTTGAGCAACAATACTGCTTTTGTCCACAGGTACCAGGTTTTTGAAACACAGATGAGTTGTAAGCTGATAGAACTAGAGTAGTGTGTGTCTAGTGTCCCGCCCAGGTACAATGGGTCACCTGAAACTTCTTTACTTAACCATCACAACAGTATCAGGTGTGTCCTGAAATGTGCTTTATCACACCTGCGTGTATTCGTGTGACTTTTCTTTATTTAATAATAAGAATCAAATAGCTTCTCCTGACCTGAGTGACTTCTTGGCTGCGGATGTTTGATCGTACGAGCATCAGGCAGATTTTGGTTTGCTTTTCTCAGCAGGTCCAGTCTTTGAGAACACTGAGCGTGTGGTTGTGAATAGCGAGAGTGTCCGGCTCGGTTCGGGTTCTGTAGAAGCAGCGGGACGGACGACACGCAGCTCAGCATCAGTGCACACGCCAGCATCACACCCCAGATCTTCATCTTACTCTCTCCTCAGCTCAGAGAGCCTGTGTCGGTCAGCACAAACTCACATCACACACAAGTTCAATCAGACAGTTTTGACATCACTTCACCTTACACTACAGCCTTTATTGTATTGCATTTTTACACATTTATGTCACATACTTTTATACAGCCCAGCTTTCTACTTCTTTTGAAAAAACTGATTGAAAACATTAAAGTAATATATCAGTTAAAGGCACAATATGTAGTTTTCGCCTCTAGAGGTCGCTTATTCAAAACAAAGGCATTGCTTGATGACACCTTGATTTTGCGGAATCATGGGAGGTGTCGTCTTCACATCTACAGATGGTGGAAAAGAATCCGACAGGACTTGGGAAGAAATCATATTAAAGGATGAGCTAATGTATTAAAGATTTTTGAACATTACTGTAGTATGAAGCAGGGAGGGGCTGAAAGCCATTGGAGTGGAACCAGGCCGCTGGAGCGATTGATAATGAGAGACAAGCGCGACACACGGCTCGAGAGCAGTGGAGCTTTTATTATGCCACAGACGATCCGCTTCCGCTTCTTCCGGTCATGTGTATGTGGGGTAACGCAGCACTGTTTTTCATATTAGATACATTTGTTTGTTAAAAGTTGTTATAATACTACTGTGTTCGCTCGGCGGCTACTATAAGACACTTGTTTCACACTCCAGTAAACTAGATTAATATTAGTCGTGGTAAAACATGGTACTCGTAAATCAAGAAAATGAGATTTAAACAATAAGACTGTGTTGAGCTATATGACAATTATTAGATTTCTGTTGATGAATGTATCCAAACAGTTGCTCACCTGTCTAATAAAACACATAATATATTAAAGCGTCTTTGGTGTTTCCATTGTTTCTACAAAATAAATCCGGAAACCGAGGGTAACAAAGGTATGATGTCATTGATAGGCGACGCACAGACATGGTCCGTGTCCTGGTTAAAATTGCTTATTTCTCTGGATTTAAACATTCTTGGAAACATCTGGGATAATTTAAGTACACAAGTCAACAAAATATATAACACTGTTCTAGTGGTTTTTGGATATTTTAATCCAAAAAACTTACATATTGTGCCTTTAAGACCGATATATTGCTTTTTTTTTTTTTTTGTGCGTTTTTTACAGTTGTTTTTATTTATTTACTTCATTTCTCTGTCTAGCACTTTGAGCTACTCTGAAAAAGGCACTTTATGAATTACATTTCTTATAATAATAATAAGAATAAAAAATATTTAACTTATAGTAGGCCTGTTAATATTATTATTATTATTATTATTATTATTATATTAGCCAAAACACTTTTTAAAAAATACCCACAAGTAGCCACTATATGAAAAAGGCACTTTGTAAATTACATTTGTTATAATTAATGCTGACAATAATAATCATACATACATAACTTAATATATCATTATTATTATAAAACAAAATAAAGTAATTAAAAAATAGCCACTAGCTACTATAAAAAGGCATTTTTAAAAAAAAATTATATTTGTTATAATAATAACAGTTTAACTTTATAAAGCTCTATTATTATCATTATATAGCCCCAAAACTATTTACATTAAGTTTTTTTAAATACCCACAACTAGCCACTAGTTACTATAATAATAATTATTATTATAACCATTTAACTTAATTTAGCATTAATTTATTAGTAGTATAAACAGTAGTGGTATATAGCCCCAATACAATTTGAAAGTAAAACTTGGAAAACTAAAAAAAAATCATGCTGTAAAAAACAATGAAGAAGATGTTTGATAACTCACCCGAGTTCAGCTCTGTGTATCCGGCCATCAGCACTGATGATCACAGAGCCAAAGGTGCTTTCCGAAAACATTTATAAAATAAAAACCGTGCATATTATACTTCCTTTCAACTGACTCTCATGTTCTTCTGCTGTCAGGAATCATCGCTCACAACTACATCAGCCTGTTCATGACTGCGGTTTATAATATATTTTCGTTGCTATGCATCCACTTCTATAATCCGATTATGGTTTTTAATTGTATTGATTATTTAATTGTTCAGGTCCAGTCTGAGTCCAGTTCATTCGCGCGCCAGCTGTGATGTGCAGTGCGCGTGAACAGTGCGCGCGATCAAAACACGCTGAATGACCTCATGAACAAAGCAAACGGCCTCCTGGATATTATTTAAACGTGGTGGAATGGAAAGATCGCTAAAGATGAATATGCAGTAGCTCTATGGTGAAATTTAGGCTAATTTAGTTTGTCGTTCACTCATATGAAATATTTTATTATTTATATTTAATTTAGCCTATCTGTTGGTTCGTTTTACAAGAATTCCGTGCTGAAGAGATAAAATACAAATACCTCTATCCACAATGAAGTACCTATATTAGAATTCAAATGTACTGTTATTTGCTATAATTTGTTTGACAACAAATATATTAATAGCGAACAATAACCTGTTGATAGATGGATTTCCACTTTCCAGCTTGAGTTCAGAGCTTCAGCGCTCATATAAATGACAAACACTCCCTCTACCGGTCAATAGTCTACAGTGCAGTGAAAACATCTGAATTAAAATTTGATTGAGTAATGTTAATTCATAAAATCTGTGCAGATAAAGAGTTTTATGTATTTGTTCAGAAATGTTGAATTAAACACTAAATTAATAGGCCTATAATTAATAAGATATATATTCTTGAAGGAATAAATATGCACCAGCATTTTTAAGTTTACAGATTCTGAAATAATGCTTAAAATCCTAAAAACGTCAAAATCACTCAGTTTAACCCCTATAGGGTCTTTGGGGTCTTTGGGGTCTTTTTGGACCCCAAACGACGTTTGCCAAAATTTAAAAAAAAATATTCTCTTTGTCCAAATGACATGAAACTTTGTACAGTGGTTAACACTTTCTAGATCTACAAATAAAAAAAATTGGAGTGATATCTTTTTTTTATGTTAGTGTAAAAAAAAAAAAAAAAAAAAAAAAAGTCACACTGAGGGTCTTTGGGGTCTCCAGAGACCCCAGGCAACAAAATGTAATAATTTTGTAACAAAATAATTGTTTTTTTTTAAAAACAAATGTAATTTTACTCTGTTTATTAATGTTTTTACTTCATATTTGTGCAGTTTTTGGAGGATTTATTATATATTTTAAATTTATATAAATAAATAAAAAAATTTGTTGAATAGGTTTTTATACAAAAACAGCTTTTTATGTAACAATTCACTTTATAAAAGACCCCCATTTCTAACTTTCATAACATGGATAATTTGACATGGTTTAGTGTAAGATTTTTGCCCATCTTTTGGGAAAAAAAAAGATCACTTTTACCAGTAGACGGCTGCAGAGCTCCACTATTTGCTATGTGCTATCTGACTAACCGAAAGACATTTTTTCACAAGCATTTTCCAGTTGGATTTATATCTACATATTGTGAAATCACAATTATAACAATAAAAGTTACTTTTTGTCAAAGTTTAGCATTTTTTTGTACTGAAAAAAATCAGTTTTTCAATAATGTTGATTTTGAGGATGAATTTTCTAAGCGGGGTCTCATCATAATGTAACAATATTGAAAAACTGATTTTTTTCAGTACAAAAAAATGCTAAACTTTGACAAAAAGTAACTTTTATTGTTATAATTGTGATTTCATAATATGTAGATATAAATCCAACTGAAAAATACTTGTGAAAATGGGTCTTTTATAAAGTGAAATTTTACTTAAAAAGCTGTTTTTGTATAAAAACCTATTTAAAAAATAGTTTTTAATTTATTTATATAAATTAAAAAAAATGATAAATCCTCCAAAAACTGCATAAATGTGAAGAAAAAACATTAGTAAACCGAGTAAAATTACATTTCTTGCCTGGGGTCTCTGGAGACCGCACAAGGGTTAAAACAAACAAAAACAAAAGGTGCTAGTTTCATTGAATGACCAACAACTGTCACCTTTCAAATTATTTTGATGGTCAGGGCCCATTTGTTCAAAAAGTTTAATCTGGATCAGAATCAGGTGATCCAGGTATCCAGGATCAGGTAATCCATCTTACTTTTGTACTAGTTTTTCAAAGCAAAATGGGATTAGATCACCCTGATCCAGATGCACACATTTTCAGATGACTTTAATCTGGAAACGGGATCACATATCACAATAGGCTACTAGATATGTAAAGATGAACAGGCAGAATAGTCAATGTATGAATGGTCACTTTAAGTGTTTTATTTAAAGAGGAACAAATCAGCACAATGAAACAATACAAAAACCCCCTTTCATGTTCAAATTCCTTTAAACAGTCAGACCCCTGAAAGGGACATGGTGATGGAAAAAATATGAGATTTGAGGAGAAACTTTTTTATTTATTTATTTATTTAGAAAAAAAACATTTGTGAGAATGCAAAAATATTGAAAGATAATTGTTCCTCCTATCTCTGTCCCTTTAGGGCTCTGTAGCTCCTCATCTGAACCACAACAAATAATTAATATATATATATGTATGCAATATTTAGAAACTACTTTTGACTGTCTCTGATGATTGTCATTGTAATTAATATACAGTGTTAAAAGCTGTTAAAGTTAAATATATTAATTTTGTTTCATATTGGCAGCTGTTTAGGGATTATTTTATGTTGACAAAATCTTTCTTTCTTTTTGCTGAACTGTACTTAGGCGTAATTGTTAGCCTAATATGTACTTTATCTACTTTGTCACTGTAACGGTTAAACAAAAGTTCCAAATATAAATAAATGGTATACTATTCTAACATTGAATTATTTGACCAATTTTAAAGTTTCATTACATTTTGTTCCCAAAATCCACCTTGAATCCACCCTTCTGCCTGGATCAGGATAATTTTTGGATCAAAGTTTTCCCAATCCTACTAAAAAGTTTTGAACAACATATACTGAAGATTGGATTACGTGATCTAATTTTTCTTTTGAACAACCCATTTTCAAGATTTGGTCCAATCTGATCAGATTACTTTTGAACAATTGAGCCCTGATTATTCCTGATATTTCCTGATATTTCCCCCCCAATACTGCTTATTATTCTGTTTTCTCCTACTATCTTGGCCATTCCAAGGTATGTAAAGTGTGTTTCTGTCAGATTGTGAGGACGAGATGCCTCTTTTAAAATGTTTCATATTTGTAGTTCAAGTTATTGATTGGAATCATTATAATTATAATTCAGAACATCAGAAAATAGTGAATATTCAATAAGAAAATGTTGATAAATAGATAGAATCAGCACTTCTGCATATGACTCCCTCTTCCGGTCAAAAGTCTGAAGTGCAGGACTTGGACACAGTTATTACCTTATCATCTGTTGTTGTAAACCGCAAGAACAAACAATTTCATCATACAGTTTTTTTTTTCTGTGATTAAATTTCCAGTTAATGTTGTAAATAATATAATATAATATAATATAATAATAAATTAAATAATATAATAAATTAGGTAATGTAATATCTGTTCAAGAGTGTTTGGGGTTTCTGTGGAGTGATGAATTAGTTTCAAAGGTCTCTCTCTCTCTCTCTCTCTCTGTGTGTGTGTGTGTGTGTGTGTGTGTGTGTGTGTGTGTGTGTGTGTGTGAAGACTCGTTTTGATTACATTTTTAGGGAATTTGTAGCCCATTTAATTCCAAATTGTTATAAATTTAAATCTCAGTAATTACCGTGAATGTTGTCACTAATTAGGCTGGTTAATCATCAAACTTAATTCAGATCTCCTTAGAGTTTAGCGCGGGAAACAATGCAGATAATGCAGTGATGATTTTTTGACGTAAACATCCAATTTTATAAAAGAAATGATTGCTTTGAATCTGACAGCTATGAATTCCTCAATTTCCGGTAGAATAGAGCTGGAGATTCCTCATATCCTCAAGGAGAACGGAGAGAAGAGAAAACATGGAAAGGACAGGACAAGGGTAGAAAAAGAGTTTCTATCTATCTGTCTGTCTGTCTATCTATCGTAATTTAGTTTTAACTTTTAATACCAACCATAAAGTTTATCTATGAAGAATCCCCATTCATCTGCACCTTTACCGCTCAAACTTTCCCTCCCGTCATCCTTCAGTCTGCTGTAGTATTTTATCGACCAGTCTCCGTGTTGCTATATTGGTCAGAGTTACTGAAGCGAGCTCAAGTCCCCATCTGTGTAGATTAGACCATTATCCTCTTAACTCCGAGTGTCCCTGCCTTCTCTCCTCACTGCTTCGCTCAAAAACACTCTCAAATAAGAAGAAACTTCGCGTCTGACGCTGATCGACGGACTTTCGACAGCTGCCGCGGCGCTCCGTGGATGTAGAAGTTCTTCAGAGTTGGTCGCGCGCGTGTCGGGGCTCCTGAGGGGCCGCACATGAGGAGTGTGTCTGATCTTCAGCAGACAGTAATCGCATCAGACCGGCTTCACCGTGCATACAAAGACCTGCAACAGTCTAGATCGAAAATTCAGCGCTTTTTATTCTCTATGAGTTTTTAAAATGAGGAACAACAGCATTTGAAGCTCAGATTGACGCGATCAATATTTCAGAATCATAAAGGATTGAAAATGCGCCTCCCGAAGAGAGTGATGGTGCTTCTCGCATTGGTGTGGATGTGTAATATCGCTTTTTGCTCAAGAAAGTCTGGAGCACGGAAGTCAGGTGAGTGTCATTTTTCATTACTGATGTTTTTTTTGTTAAAATGTATTTTTTTAATGGTGATTATTTGATTATGCAATACAGTGACCCCAACATGATGTCTGATGTCATTGCATTAAATGCAACATCTTCACAAACTTTTCTTCATTTCTGCGTCAACTAGTGTGTTAAGTTTTGGTGAATGTATGAAGTCAGTTCTTCTCAAGTTCACAGGTGTTTTGCATCAGACCTTCCTTCTTTTATAACAAATGGCACTTTATGATATTTTGTTAACTAATGCAATGGCATTCAAACATTTTTAAGCATGCATTAGGTGTCTGAATACTGTTTGGAGCTTCCTTATGTCCCATAATCACACAGGACACATTTTTAGGCTATTCCGATGGATAGATGTACAGGTGATTTGTCACAGAGACATCTGAGGTCGCAGTCATACAGCAGGGTCAGCGCTGTATATGGCACATCCATATGCCCTCCGGACGATCTCTTGCCCAATGCCCATGGCCAACAATTTACAGTAATGAAAACCATCAGTCATTTCAGATAAACAAGCCCTCCGATAACTGACACTTCAGATGAAATGCTGCAAATTGGTGCTTGTCCCTTTGGTACCCTTGGGTATATGGAGATACTTAACCTTAATGCGCTTTTTAGTGGTATAGCCAAGAAACTAGAAGTGATATTTAATTTGGTGGTCTTGATTTATTAAAAGACTAACAAATTCAAGTCTATAGCCACATATAGGCAAGTTTGGGCTGTTTTGTTTTAGATCTTAAAGGGATAGTTCACCTAAAAATGAAAATTACTCACCCTCATGTCCTTCTACACCCGTAAGACCTTCATTCAACTTCAGAACACAACTTAAGAAATTTTTGATGAAATCTGAGCGCTCCGTAGACTGCAATTTAACCACCACTTTCAAGGTCCAGAAAGGTAGTAAAGACATCGGTAAAATAGTCCATGTGATTGCAGTGGTTCAACCTTAATGTTATGAAGTGACGAGAATACTTTTTGTGCGCAAAAACAAAACAAAAGTAATTACTTTATTCAACAATATCTTCTCTTCTGTGTCATTCTCTTACGCTGTTTACGTTCAGCGCTTCCAGGTTCTACTATTGGCCGGCTCCTGTGTCAGTATCACACACATGCGTCGTGCTGCTCACATGATCAGCTTTGACCAATCCTGAGCCAGTGTTTGGACGTAGAACCTGAAAGCACTGAATGGATTGAAAGTGGACTATTGGAAGTTGGTCTGGGTAAATGTAATTTCCTTATAAGTTTGATTGCATCATCTGTTGAAAAAGATCTTTGCCTGGAGCCTTTTCTCTTTAGTTTGTATCGACTCAAAGTTGTCAATGAAAATGAGACATTTTTGGTCACTAAAGGCCCTTTTAAAAGTTTTCTTACCGTCACACAAAATTAAACATCAATTCCAATTTTGTTACTCAGTTTTCTGTTGCCTAAAAATCCATACCTACATCTTTCTGGGTTGCTCTCGAATTAAAGGGATAGTTCACCCAAAAATGAACATTCTGTCATCATTTATTCACCCTCATGTTGTTCCAAACCTGTATGAGTTTCTTTCTTCTGCTGAACAGAAAAGAAGATATTTTGAAGAATGTTGGTAACCAGACAGTTGATGGCACCTATTGACTTCCATAGTATTTTTTTTCTGGTTACCAACATTCTTCAAAATATCTTCTTTTGTGTTCAACAGAAGAAACTCGTACAGATTTGGAAAAACTTGAGGGCAAGTAAGTAATGACAACATTTTCGGCGGTGGACAGGGGTCAGCATGGGCACCCTGACTGGTCTGCAGCTATGCAGCTCCATACGCAACAAACTGTGATGCACTGTGTATTCTGACACCTTTCTATCAGAACCAGCATTAACTTCTTGAGCAATTTGAGCTACAGTAGCTCGTCTGTTGGATCAAACCACACGGGCCAGCCTTCGCTCCCCACGTGCATCAGTGAGCCTTGGCCGCCCATGACCCTGTCGGCGGTTCACCACTGTTCCTTCCTTGGACCACTTTTGATAGATACTGACCACTGCAGACCGGGAACACCCCACAAGAGCTGCAGTTTTGGAGATGCTCTGACCCAGTCGTCTAGCCATCACAATTTGGCCCTTGTCAGACTCGCTCAAATCCTTACGCTTGCCCATTTTTCCTACTTTGAGGACAAAATGTTCACTTGCTGCCTAATATATCCCACCCACTAACAGGTGCCGTGATGAAGAGATAATCAGTGTTATTCACTTCACCTGTCAGTGCTCATAATGTCATTCCTGATTGGTGTATGTGTGTGTGTGTGTATGTGTATGTATATATATATATATATATATATATATATATATATATATATTATATATAACTATTTCCACACAGTTGCTTTTGACCTTTATGTTCTTCTAAATAACATGGAACTTCAATAATAATCGTTCACTCGTGAATGGCTCATTATGTGACATCCTTCCTAAGTTGCTTTCCATAAGTTGGTCTGTTTCATCTGTTATGGCTCTGTGTATTTGAGATTGTTATTTCACATTCATTTCACTACATGTACAGCACTTACAGTGCATTATGTTTTGATTGTATTGTGCTCCGGTAACATGTTTGGTTTGTATGTTTTTAGATTAGTCTCGGTTTAGCGGTTTATTTTCAGAAAGCAGCATTTTAATTGCGCCACAAATGCCTGCAACTCATAACAGATATATCAGAGCCAAGATCACATGGAATGTGCATCATCAAAGAGCGTATTAGTCATACTCCATCAAATTACTTGATTTCTCTAATGACTATACAAACCTTTTAAGTTCAACGTCTTGATGTGTGTTTATTTTGAGGGAAAGCAATATCTTGTAAATGATCTGAAAGGAGAGAGTGATGCGTTTGGAATAAACGCAGCTTTAATGTGTTTCTGCGAAACCAGTGCAAGTTCCATGAATGTGTCAGGATGAAAAACATCGGGTTTAGCAGAAACAATTTTGTTAACACCTTACTTAAAGCTTTTATGTATGATGCATTATAAAGGTATTATAATTAATTAATTGTAACCAAAGTTGAAATGGATTATAATATTTGCAGATTCTGAAATTGATTTGTCGTGTGTTTTAATGCATTATACTTTCTAAATGTGTAACAATGAATAGATAAGTATTATTTATAATGTATTCTAACTGTGTTACAATTATTCAGGAGACCATACAAAGCATTGTACGGTGCATTACAAGGCATAATTAATGCATTAAAATACTTTTATAATGCATGAAGGCTTTAAGTGTTACCACAGTGTTCATGCAGAGATGCTAGTAAATGTCTCAATTAATTACAAAGAAACAGCAAGTAAAATGATGTTGAATTACATGTGAAATTTTAGAAAAACTGTAAAAGTATAAAAACTGAAATAGTATTTTCTTGTAAAATGTACTTCAGTAATATTTGTTTTATTTACAACTTTGAAAAATCAATTTTTAGAATGTAGAAACAAGAAATGCAATATTCCTATATCTGTGTTGGTAGGTGAAAACCAAAACTAAAGCAAGTTTAAAGAGAGTTCACCCAAAATTGAAAATTCTGTCATCATTTACTTATATACTGTGCAAGTCAATGAGGTTCATCAACTGTTTGGTTACTGACATTCTTCAAAATATCCTTTCTTTGTGTTCAGCAGAAGAAAGAAACTCATACAGGTTTGGAACAACATGAGGGGGAATAAATGATGACAAAAATTTTCATTTTTGGGTGAACTATCCTTTAATCCTTGAACTTTCAGAGGCAGTGGCTCAATGTTTCACTAGCCATGAGGACGATTGTGATGTTGTCTTTCTGTCACCAGTTGCAGCGACACACACACACACACACACACACTCACACTCACACTCAATTGTGCATCAGCGCTGTAGACATCAACTTTTTACTCTGAGCGAGAGATTTAGGAATGACCTTGTCCAGCCTCATCTGTAATGCATTTAAAATCAGCCTGTTTTGTATATATGCTTCTGTTTTCCGTTTTGTCTTGTTACGACCTTTCTCATCAATACCAATGAACTCAATTACATTAATTAATTAGTGCCGTTTGCTAAGGTAAGCATCTACAAGATCTGTTTTTGGTCTAATGTTGTTTAGTTTAATGTTCATAGGTATGAACTAATGAACGATAATGTAGTTTTTATATTACGTTGTATTTATATGATAGCATTCGTGATTTGATCTGTTGTTCCTCTCAGAGAGGTTGAGTCCACCGCTGGACATTCAGCTGGAGACGGTGAACTGCACTGCATTCAGTGTCCGGTGGAAAATGCCCCGCAGACACGTCAGCACTATCACTGGATATAAGGTACACATCCTTCCATCTTTAAATTTTAAAACTGTTTTTTTCCACTGATATGATGCTGGTATCAGGGTTATTTTAGTATCACTGAGATACTAGTTTAGTTTTTCTTCATATTTTAATGAAAAAAAAAAAAAAAAAGTTTATTGCTGTGTCACAATTCGCCTACATATACTATGCCCTAAAAGTATGTATTGTTTTTGTGAAGAAAAAGTACATACTTTTGAGTGTGTTGTAGGCGAGCTTTTGGTTCATAACTGCGCCTTTGTGTCTTAGTTATGTGCATTTAAACTTGTTGCAGTTAAAATCCTCTACATTCAATTTAATTTCATTTTGCTTACCTTATCGGAGCGAGAACTTTTCGGTCTCACACATCCACCATGTTTGTAGTTTTTTTAACAGTTTTTATTCATGTTTGTAGTTCTAATCGAATCCTCATCCAACATACAATGAGCCATTAGAGTGTGCGTGGATCTGCACTTTGAATTCTAACCAGAAACAGAGTAGACCATCAGGGTACCTTTGGGATACTTATTTCAACATACTACAATTTGGGGCGCTATTTAGGACGGACAGTATGCAAATTGGGATGCAGCATTTTTTATGGTTTTCATTAGTTTTAATTAACTATAATAACCCTGGCTGGAATTTGGATGGTTCTTGAGTAAAACAGGGACCAAAGCCACCATATTGAGTGTTATGATTTCTCCCATTCATATATATTATGAGTGCACCATCTGCCATCATCATACTGCAGATCTATTTGGTGCCACTAGTAGTGCAGAAACGTCACACTTTTTCTTTAATTACAGACAGAAGACTTTACCAACTGACCTACTGTACCAGTGTGAAGAAGTGAAGCGCATAGATCTTTGCTCCTTTATCCTATTTGTAGAGACAGTTGGAGGTGTCCTCATCTCTGGTTGCTGTTAGGTTACTAAGAATCTCTGTGTTAACTAATGTTAATGTTGTTATGGTTGCTTATGGGATAAAGACTAGCCAAACCCGTCAGGTATCTGTCTGATGCCAGATCGTACTTACAAGCCCTATTCTTCAGATTTCTACACTGGTGGTGTATAGATGTCACTACAGGAATGATTTGAGAGTGATGGGCTCCTCATATATTCATGTTTATATTTATCTATTTTATTGACCAGGTGTTTTACACGGAGATGAGGAATAATCGTCCGACCAACAATGCTGTTGTCCTGGAAGTCCCACTGAGTTTAGAAATGCTCACAACTGTATGTAACCTCTTTTTTTATTCAATAAAATACTACTACTAATAAAAATAATTTATTATATAATTATATTTTATATATTTTGTATATATATATATATATATAATATATATATATAAAAAATTATATTATAAAATATATAATTATATTATAATAATACATAACATATACTTATACAAACCCGATTCCAAAAAAGTTGGGACACTGTACAAAAAAGAAATGCAATAATTTACAAATCTCATAAACTTATATTTTATTCACAATAGAATATAGATAACATATCAAATGTTGAAAGTGAGACATTTTGAAATGTCATGCCAAATATTGGCTCATTTTGGATTTCATGAGAGCTACACATTCCAAAAAAGTTGGGACAGGTAGCAATAAGATGCCGGAAAAGTTAAATGTACATATAAGGAACAGCTGGAGGACCAATTTGCAAATTATTCGGTCAATTGGCAACATGATTGGGTATAAAAAGAGCCTCTCAGAGTGGCAGTGTCTCTCAGAAGTCAAGATGGGCAGAGGATCACCAATTCCCCCAATGCTGCGGCGAAAAATAGTGGAGCAATATCAGAAAGGAGTTACTCAGAGAAAAATTGCAAAGAGTTTGAAGTTATAATCATCTACAGTGCATAATATCATCCAAAGATTCAGAGAATCTGGAACAATCTCTGTGCGTAAGGGTCAAGGCCGGAAAACCATACTGGATGCCTGTGATCTTCGGGCCCTTAGACGGCACTGCATCACATACAGGAATGCTACTGTAATGGAAATCACAACATGGGCTCAGGAATACTTCCAGAAAACATTGTCGGTGAACACAATCCACTGTGCCATTCGCCGTTGAACTAAAACTCTATAGGTCAAAAAAGAAGCCATATCTAAACATAATCCAGAAGCGCAGGCATTTTCTCTGGGCCAAGGCTCATTTAAAATGGACTGTGGCAAAGTGGAAAACTGTTCTGTGGTCAGACGAATCAAAATTTGAAGTTCTTTTTGGAAAACTGGGACGCCATGTCATCCGGACTAAAGAGGACAAGGACAACCCAAGTTGTTATCAGCGCTCAGTTCAGAAGCCTGCATCTCTGATGGTATGGGGTTGCATGAGTGCGTGTGGCATGGGCAGCTTACACATCTGGAAAGGCACCATCAATGCTGAAAGGTATATCCAAGTTCTAGAACAACATATGCTCCCATCCAGACGTCGTCTCTTTCAGGGAAGACCTTGCATTTTCCAACATGACAATGCTAGACCACATACTGCATCAATTACAACATCATGGCTGCGTAGGAGGAGGATCCGGGAACTGAAATGGCCAGCCTGCAGTCCAGATCTTTCACCCATAGAAAACATTTGGCGCATCATAAAGAGGAAGATGCGACAAAGAAGACCTAAGACAGTTGAACAACTAGAAGCCTGTATTAGACAAGAATGGGACAACATTCCTATTCCTAAACTTGAGCAACTTGTCTCCTCAGTCCCCAGACATTTGCAGACTGTTATAAAAAGAAGAGGGGATGCCACACAGTGGTAAACATGGCCTTGTCCCAACTTTTTTGATGATGCCATGAAATTTAAAATCAACTTATTTTTCCCTTAAAATGATACATTTTCTCAGTTTAAACATTTGATATGTCATCTATGTTGTATTCTGAATAAAATATTGAAATTTGAAACTTCCACATCATTGCATTCCTTTTTTAGTCACAATTTGTACAGTGTCCCAACTTTTTTGGAATCGGGTTTGTATATTTATATATAACATTTAATTATAATAAAGATATATAAAAAGCATTTTTATTTATGATCATTTTTAAACATTTATGATAATAATAACTAAAAATTAGAATAATAAATTCTGAATGATCAGATCATAGTGATTGTGAGGCTTCAATATAGCACAGTTGAAGTGAAGGGTGTGACTTCAGCAGAACATTACTTTTGTCTTACAGGGGCAGTTTGATGGCCAGGCGAGCTTTGTGAGTAGATGTTCAATATCTGATTCTCTGTTAATGCCATATGGTGCTGTCTTGCATGGCAAGCTGTTCCCGTGTGTCTGTTAGGATGTGGTGATCGGGGACCTGAAGGTGGCCACGCAGTACCGTGTTAGTGTGGGGGCGTACGGCTGGGCGGGGGAGGGCAGACCCAGCATGCCCCGGGACATCAGCACTGGCTCTCATGGTGAGCAGACAAATCACAAAACATACATTTTGATCAGTATTACTATGCTTTTAACTAACAGAATTAATCAACTTGCATGATGTATTTCTCTTATATTGTAGAAAAGTGCATGCCTCCTACACCTCCTGCCCAGCCTAATGTGGTCGCTGTGTCAGACACAGAACTGGCGTTGTCATGGCAACATGGAGAAAGTGAAGGAAGTGCACCTGTGCTATACTTCCTGGTGGCTTATATCAGGTAATTGTTCAGGTGATGGATAGATGCATAGATAGATAGATGGATGGATGGATGGATGGATGGATGGATGGACGGACGGTTGGATAGACAAGCGGATGGATGGACAGACGGATGGACAGTTAGACAGTTGGATGGATGGATAGATAGATGGACGGACAGTTGGATAGATAGAAAGATAGATAGAAAGATAGACAGGCGGATGGATGGATAGATAGACGGATGGATGGATGGATGGATGGATGGACGGACAGATGGATAGACAGGCGGATGGATGGATGGATAGACGAATGGATAGATGAACGGATAGATGAACGGATGGATGGACGGATGGCTAGACAGGCAGATGGATGGATGGATGGATGAACGAACGGATGGATAGACAGGCAGATGGATGGATGGATGGATGGATGGACAAACGGACGGATGGATAGACAGGCAGATGGATGGATGGATGAACGGACAGATGGATAGACAGGCAGATGGATGGATGGATAGACAAATTGGTTAGATGAACGGATGGCTAGACAGGCGGATGGATGGATGGACAAAAGGAAGGATGGATAGACAGGCGGATGGATGGATAGACGAATGGATAGATGAATGGATGGATGAACGGATGGATGGACGGATGGCTAGACAGGCGGATGGATGGATGGATGGATGGATGGATGAATGGACGGATGGATAGACAGGCAGATGGATGGATGGATGAACGGACAGATGGATAGACAGGCAGATGGATGGATGGACAAACGGACGGATGGATGGGTGGATGGATGGATGGACAGATGGATAGACAGGCAGATGGATGGATGGATAGACGAATGGATAGATGAACGGATTGATGGACGGATGGCTAGACAGGCAGATGGATGGATGGATGAACGAACGGACGGATGGATAGACAGGCAGATGGATGGATGGATGGCTAGACAGGTGGGTGGATGGATGGATGGATGGATGAATGGATGAACGGACGGATGGCTAGACAGGCAGATAGATGGATGGGTGGATGGATGGATGGATGGATGGATAGATAGATAGATAGATAGATAGATGGACGGACAGTTGGATAGACAGGCAGATAGATAGATAGACAGACAGATAGAAACAAAAAAAGCTCAAGATTTGTACAATAGCAGCTTTTTCATGTGAAAAACATTTTCAGTCGACTTCAGGGACTAAAATCTTCATTGGTTTTCTTTTAAAGAATGCATTTCCTGCAAGTCTCTCTGTGTGTTTGTTGGCCTTCATTAAAACAAGACTGACTGATGTTTGTGCGTGTGATCTTTACCCTGTCAGGCCTTACTGTGCCCAGATGACTCATGCAACTAATGCATTTCTGTGGTAGTTACTGTTCTAGAACACAACTAACCCATTCAGGCCAGTTCAGCACAGTCTGCGTGACCACACACATCAAACCACCGACCCGCAGGACACAACGGCCTGCTATTATGTGTGCATGAGATTTTGATAAATGACTGACCGAGTGGTGTTCCTCATTCTCTATTATTACATTTTAGAATAATAAAAAAGTCATAAAAACCATGAAATAACACAAATTGAATTATAGTGACCAAAATGTTGAAAAAATGAAACCTCTCTTGTATTTGGGCTGCTTCTGTGTCTAGAATCCAGCTCTGGTCATTAAAAAAATCAAATACTTGTTTTCTTCTTTTTCTCTCTTTTTTTTTTTCTTAAATTAAAATAGCAGCTTTGTAAAGAAGTTCATACATTTGTTGACATGATTCATATTTATTATTGTTTATATTATATCTATGAACAAATTTCAAATGAAATAAAAAGAAGTAATTTAATGCATTATATGTACATATTTATTTGCAAGATCATAAATAAACTGTAATACTATATACTACTAAATAAATTCAGTGGAGAGTGTCCAGACGTTTTCATTGTATCCTGCTGTAAGTCCACATATGTGCATTTGAGTGTGAAATCGGCATATTTGTAATACTCATTGATAATTATGCAACATGATTGTGGCGTCCAGCAGATTAGGACCCCCTTCCCCCCCCATCCAGAGACTGTCTGCTGCTCAGATTAACAACCTTTCACATAATCTGGGCAATGTAACAGAAGCAGAAGTTGTCATTATTTGGTAAACTTCTATAGTGGTGAACGGAAACTACAACAAATATAATTTTTGCTTTCCCATTTATCTCAATACCAACAGAAACAAATCCATGATAGTGTTTCTGTGACGTTCCAAAAGAGGAAAAAAACACTGAGAGATTGATTACACTGGTTAGAAGAGAGAAAGATGTCAAATTTGCCTCAGGGCGAACAGGGCAAATTAGCGAAATCCCATAAAAGTGCAGATGGATTGGAAAGTTCTGCACATGATCTGTTGACGACTCGCAAATTAAAGAACACAGACGCAGCCGGATCATTTCCATAATGACCAACACAATCTACCAAGAGCAGCGCAAATTAGCGTCTGGTTTAAGACATGCTTTTTTTGTGGTAAATAATGGCGCAAATACCAGTAAATTGACTAGCGCAAACCTTAGTAAATCACTTTGCATGATTCATTTAAATACTCTCCTCCCATAAATTTTGCAGCTTACAGAATACAATTGTAATTCTCTGATCAAAGAAAGCAGGATGACTGTTTTCACAGTTTGGTGATGTGCGTCTGTAAATGTGTTTTAGGCCAGAGATGGACACTGAGTGGACGTACATCAGAGAGCCAGTAGAGTCGAACTCTATGGTGCTCAAGGGTCTGATGCCTGATACGGAGTACCAGTTTGTCATCAGAGCCGTGAATGCACATGGGATCAGCCCTCCCAGTGCCATTAACAACCCCGTGCGCACATTCGGTAAGTTACAGTACAGGACATGACCTTAGGAGACCCTCAGGTCTGGTTACTGTAAGGTTGCGGGTTCGCACTGTAACCATTGTGCTCTTGATTTGTCCCTATAATATGTGTATGGTAAGTTACTTTGGATAAAAGGGTGTAAATGACTACTTGTGTGTGGTTTGCATGTTTTATATTGTAATAATAAGATGCTCCTCACAGATTTAAGGAGGGTTTTATGTGTGCATGCTGGCTGGAGAGACCAGACTAATTAAATTAAGCATCTTAAAGCCTGCTCACTTTGAGGAAGACCCTCCTCTGTCACACAAACACACTGGGAGGAAGCTTACAGCTAGTTACCCGCCCCCAACCCTCCAGCAGACAGATTAAGAACATAGACCCCCCCACAAACACACGTTTACAGTCCAATCACATCAGATCACACCAACTCATTCAGCTACACAGGATCGAGAGCATTGTCATAGTTCGGTTGGTGTTGACTTCCAACCAATTGGATTCACTCAAAAACAACTGGATCAAGAGCACCTTGACCACCTCACATGTAACTTATAGGGTTGTGTGCCATTCAGAACTGAATTGAGCATGCCTTTTAAATTATAATTAAATTCCTGAGTTTGAATTGGGGTACAAATGTTGATTATATATAAAACAATATATTTTAATTTTATTGCAAAATATACGTATACATATACAAATATTTAAGTATTTTGCTTCATGGAGTAGTGCTTCATGGGAGTGGGCGGAGCTAAACAGTTATTTTGGCGTATGTTGCTTTTTTCAACTCTCTGATTGGTGTAATTTTTATACAGCATCATGGGTAATGTAGTTTTTCACTAGGAATTCTGCTGTTAAATACGATTATTTTAAAAATAAGCTGAAATAACTGACAGCTTCAACAGAAGCAAATACCATGTATTAACAACCTCGTATCTCACAGTAGGCCTGTCTTCAAATGTTTAAAAGTTATTGTTTAAAATCAATTTCCCTATGGAGAAAATAAATGGAGTTTTTACTTCCGGAACCCTACCCGACTGTTGCACTCAGGGCTTGACATTTAAGGTACAGTGTGTAACTTATAGCAGCATCTAGCGCTGAGGTTGTAAACTGCAACCAACGCTGCTCACCCCTCCCTTTCAGAGTACATAGAGAAGCTACGGTGGCCGTCTGGCCGACACAAGACAAAGATGTCGTTGTCTGAGACAGTAGAGAGTAGCCAGTCAAGCAATGAGGTTTCTTCTTACTTCTAACAAAGAACGGTCTCTGCTTCTAATAAACCAGATGACTACTACTACTACTACTGCTACTTTGTGCATATTCAATGAAGTGACGATGCAAGCTGCCTCTAAAAACACGAACGATTTAGAAGAAGAACAACATAGTGATGAAACGCACTCTGTAGAGTGTTTGTCCATTTAGGGCTGCTGTAGAACATGTCAGCGCAAAATGACGACTTAATGGGGACCCGCGGTGTATGTAGATAGAAATGGCTCATTCTAAGGTAATAAAAACAAAATGGTTCATTATGTAATATCTTTATACACCACTGAAAACATAGTTTATGTATATTATACTGGATTTCTGTCAATAGATCCTCCCAAATTTTACACATTGCACCTTTAACACCCACTAAATGCGGGTGGATTTCAGCAGTGGCATGTAACGCAGTCACTCCTACTAGTCACTTTGGCAGGTTGAATTTTATATATTATATATACATTTTTCAGTTGTAGTCTTTTAAAAAGGCATCTGAAATAATAAACTAAGTGCAATGTAGTGTTGTCAAAAATATCAGTTTTTCAATACATGTCAATACTGAAATATCTGAAACGCTTCCAATACTCATTTTCCACAGAATAGATACACGATACCAGCTGCTCTTTCGCTCTCTCTCATCTCTCCGACAACGAGTTGACACACAAACCTGCCTCCCTTCACTCACTCGTTTCATTTGCTCCAGGTGAATATTGTTGGTGTTACAGGGCTTGAATTTCGCCATGGGATTGCCCTTATTGCGCATAATTTTACACATTTCTGCAGATTTTGTTCTCACACCCAAAGTGTGCCTCACAGTAGCCTACTGTAACAGTGTAATGGATCTGTGTGTCAGGTCTTAAAGTGACAGCAGCCTAATATGCCTGCTGCCAAATCATGATATTAAAAATATCTATATGGCCGTTTTTCCCCATGGTATCGATGTCAAAATTGTGGCCAGTAAAAATGCTGAGTGGCTAGTAACTTTGGAAAACCACTAGTGGCTGGTGAGCAAAAAACTTAATGTCAAGCCCTATTTGAACTTTGTTATGTGCAGCTTGAAACAAGCCTTGGAAACCTTTTTAACCTGTTTTCTGTGCATGAAATCTTGATGATTTTTTTCCCCCTGCTTACTGTATTTATGAGGTCAAATGACAGAAGTATACAATACCCTGCTTTAAAAACAGGTTCAGTGGATGTAGGCAGTGGAGACTATGACATCTACATCTCAAACTCTGACAGTAAAGATGAGGACGGGTTTGAAACCGATGACTCAGATTATGACGTCTTCATTGAGGAGGTGAGCGATCTTAGGGGCAAAACTCACACAGAAAAATGAGAGAACTTGGAAAATAAATTTTAATTAATTTTTTCTATAAATACAGCCGTATACACAATACACAACATCTTGTCACTCAGAATTGTTGTTATTTAATGGTATTCATCTCTGTGTTTTTTGCAGATAAATTTTCCTAGTAGTAAGAAAAGCGGCAGACGGTCTCAGCTACGCTCCCGCATCGGGACTCCCGGTAACGGAAATGTTATTTATAGGATGCGTACACCTGCTTCCCAAAATATCACATCAACAACACCTATAACCATGACAATGGTCGCTAGCTCCACCTCCAGGACAACCACCACACCTACTATACTGACAGGCGCCGCTCCTACTACGCTTTCTCCTACTACGCTTTCTCCTACTACGCTTTCTCCTACTGTGCCATCTCCCAGTCCGTCATTGACGCCATGGAAAGGGGAAAGACCCCGAGTCTACGACGTACCATGTGACGAGACGGTCTGCCCTCCTGACAGCTTCTGCATCAACGATTACGATACTGGCGGCTCTCGATGTCACTGTAACCTCGGCCGCCAGGGAGACCTCTGCTCAGAAGGTTAGTTAGTTCTGTCTGTTTAAAAGTGAATGTGCTGTGTGATGTTAATCACTACATATTTGATGTTTAATACATAGTTTTGTTAGATTACCAATGCAATTTCACTGTGGGCGGGGCTTCCATCATGTGAGTGATTTTACTGTTTTGCTAACTTCCACCAGACTTAAAGGGACAAAAATGAAAATTGCGTCATCATTTACTCACCCTCAAGTTGTTTCAAACCTGTATGAATTTCTTTCTTCTGCTGAACAGAAGAAGATATTTTAAAGAATGTCGGTAACCAGACAGTTGATGGACCCCATTGACTATTTTTTTTCCATACTAATGGAAGTCAATGGGGACCATCAACTGTCTGGTTACCGACATTCTTTAAAATATCTTCTTTTGTGTTCAATCGAAGAAAGAAATTCATAAAGTTTTGAAACAACTTGAGGGTGAGTAAATTATGACAGAATTTTCATTTATGGGTGTACTATCTCTTTAAGTTGTCAATGCTGGCAAATGACCATGGTATAAGCGGGATAATCCACGGCTAGCTGTGCATTAAACGATTTTAATGCACGACGTGGAGGCAAAGAACGGAGGTATCCCTTACTTATTAAATGATGTTACTAAATTAGACCACTAAAAAGCTAAAACCCTGCCCTCTAAGGACATGTTTGCAAACCTAAACATGCAAAGTAACCATGCAGAGAGCGTTTCTGATTGGCTGGTTTGCTGACTGGCTAAAAAAAAGTGTGAACTGTGGCTGTTCTGCTTTTTACAGAGTCTAGTGCTGTCAAAGAGACAGATGTAATTTCATACCTATTTTGTAGTATATTTTATGTGTGGTATTAAAAAAAGAAATTTAAAAAGATAATCATTTATAATGAATCATTGATGTTCTGGAGGATTTTCATGATGCAATAGGCTTAGACTCATCTCTTTTCTTTGTGGACACGACACAACCTGATGTTTTTTAAGTTTAGTTCGATTAAATAAGATCGAAAACCTTAGAAATCTACTATACACTCTCTCAGATGCTTGAAGAATTTGTCTTCCGATTTCATTTTTTCCTCCATCTGTCTCTCTCTCATCTTCTCTGAGGTCTCTTGGGAGTGTGTAATATTTGAGAATGGAGGTTTGCATGTGCTGCTGTATATTCCCCTGGCATTTCTCTTTCTGTCTAACCTTTTCAGAGCAAGTACAATAACATTTTTAAACCAAGTTGACTCCACAGACAAGATATTGCTTTATTGTTCTACATCTCGCACAGTATTGCATATCAGTTTCAATATGTTTAAATGCAATATATATGAGTTTTGCTGAAAATTGCAATTTCTTGAAACCTCACTTTTCTAGTGAGCTGAACTCATTTTGAGTGTCAAAAAAAACAGTTTGGGTAATAAAAGCCTATAGTAGACTACACATGCCATATATATATAACACATATTCCTTCAGCCTCTAGGGGGAGCACTTATGCTTTCCATTTTTTCCAAACTTACACTGCAGAGCCCCGCATATGACGTGCAAACAAAAAAATATGTATATTGCGGCCACATATGAACAATTCGTTCCCATGACTTTTTATTTACCAAAGAATAATGAAGGGAAAAAAAGGATTTGTGCACAAAAATATTAAACAGCAACTGTTTCCAATAATGATAATAATAAGAAATGATTTCTGAAGGATCATGTGACACTGAAAATTCAGCTTTACATCACAGGACTAAACATTTTACACCATATTTAAATAAAAAACAGGCTAAATTTAAAGTTTAAATTTGAATAATATTTCACAATATTACTGACCCCAAACTTTTGAACAGTACTTTTGTAGGTGACCTCAAAGCTCAGAAACATGGACTAAAAGCCACAAAACTTCAGTTTTGGTTTAATTATGGTTTGGGCGAAGGGTCATGTTCTAGCACTTGTGGATGTGACTACATCAACAGGGCAGTAATGAACTATGGGATTTGTGCCCAAGAGATGAAACGCTCTGTAACCCCAACTCTGTCACAGAAGAAGCTGCAGAGCCAGAAAGCTTGTCCAAACGGACTGAAAGAAAATATTTTCCATGACCTTCAGTCACAGTGTTTGACTCTGTAGACTCCCAAGTAATGTAATACAGTATATGGAGGGTGTGTGCATGCAAAAAGATTTCAAAAACGAATGTAGCCTCATAGCTCTGTGTCCTACAGGTCTGACGGTAAATTTCCCGAAGTTCTATGGCTACTCTCACATGACGTTTGAACCTCTTAAAAACTCTTACCAGAGCTTCCAGATCAGCCTGGAGTTTAAGGTATAATCACACATATAGGCAGACTTTGAAGCGTTTGAGAGGTTTTTGAGACCGGACGCTCATGAATCACTGCTTTGACCTCTCAGGCAGAGGCTGAGGATGGATTGCTGTTGTACTGTGGAGAGAATGAACATGGTCGAGGAGATTTCACCTCCCTGGCCCTCGTACGGGGAAAACTACACTACAGGTATCTCCAATTATATTTGAGCCTTAATTTTGGCTCTTGCAAACACTTGAATCTCCACAATTTTTTGATGATACTTTTCAGCTATGCAGATTTCAGTCAAGCTTTGTTTTGTAGCTAATTTTCACCTTAGATGTGCTCTGTATTTAAAAGTACTGTACTGTGTATATATATGTGTGTGTGACCCTGGACCACAAAACCAACCATAAGTCTCACAGGTATATTTGTAGCAATAGCCAACAATACATTGAATGGGTCAAAATTGTAGATTTTTCTTTTATGCCAAAAATCATTAAGTAAAGATCATGTTCCATGAAGATATTTAGTAAATTTCCTACCGTAAATATATCAAAAATACATTTTTGTGAGTGAATATGCATTGCTAAGGACTTCATTTGGACAACTTTAAAGGCGATTTTCTCAATATTTTGATTTTTTTTGCACCCTCAGATTCCAGATTTTAAAAAAGTTGTATCTCGGCCAAATATTGTCTAAACCATACATCAATGGAAAGCTTATTTATTCAGCTTTCAGATGATGTATAAATCTCAATTTCAAAAAATTGACCCTTATGACTGGTTTTATGGTCCATGGTCACATATATATAGTTCACACATATTAATATTTGCATACTGGATTGTGATTGTTTTTTTGTTCTCATACTATTTGCTTGTATTGAATCATGATTGGTCTTTCCATTAATATATATTTATCTATTAATATTATTTAACCTAAAACCATACCTTCACACCTTTTTTGGACAAAAATATATAATACTTTATATTTATGTGTGTGTGTGTGTGTGTGTATATATATATATATATATATATATATTTCTCACACTATTTGCATATTGAATCATGATTGGTCTTTCCATTTATATCTATTCATCTATTAATATTAAGAACTATCATTTTTGCAAATAATCAAAATGGCAAATTACACTCCAATTGAGTCTTGACTTCTTTTTCTTTTCTTTTTTACTTTTTGTTTTCTCTGTGAATTTACATTGATTTAGTGATTATTAGTAATTGATCTTGACTATCATGTGCACAGGTTTAACTGTGGTACGGGGGCGGCGCAGATCGTGAGTGACAGCTCCATTGTGATTGGTCAGTGGCACACTGTCACAATATTTAGAGACGGCATGAATGGCTGGCTACGATTGGATAACGACACACCGGTATCAGGCCGTTCTCAGGTACGCATGCCTTAATACACAAACACAGCATACTGTGATATACACAGTTGGTTTTGTGTCATACACTGTATTGACCAATCAGCATCCAGGACTATAAAATGCATCTAACAACCTCTTTTTCTTTGTCTCTCTCAGGGTCAGTACACTAAAATAACATTCCGCACGCCTTTGTTTTTGGGCGGAGCTCCGAATGCCTATTGGCTGGTGAGGGCGGTGGGGACCAATCGCGGGTTTCAGGGCTGCATGCAGAGTCTGACTGTCAACAGTAAAGCCACTGACATCCGACCCTGGCCTAAAGGAAACGCACTGAGTGGAGCAGACATTGGTTAGTTTGAGGATGACTATAAATGTCCAAGTGTTGAGCTTATCTATTGTTTTATGATCTTCAAACCTAAAAATTTCTTCTTTTTGTCACATGTTTTTCTTAAAGTATGATGGTTATCTTTCTATCAAATATATATCATTTGCTTTGCTATTTTGCCATCCTTTAATTTGTACTGGCCCCAAACTTTTTATCTGTAGTGTAGTGATTTTTGGGATCACTGTATATGTGTTCAAAGCATCTTCCTCTCCTCTGTGTGTTTCAGGCGAGTGCAGCAACAGTGTGTGTGAGAAGGTCACCTGTGCTAATGGAGGAATCTGCTTTGCCAACCGAGCGGATGGCTTCATCTGCCTGTGCCCTCTGGGCTACAAGGGCTTCCTCTGTGAGGAGAGTGAGTCGCGCACACACACACACACACACACACAGATTTTGTGGTCGTGATTTTTGCATGTGCAAGCACCACTCACATTTTAACGCTCACATTTATGATTGCTATAAACTAACTTATGTCAAGTCAAGTGGTTTTTATTGTCTCTTCTCTCCTGAACCCTTGTGATAAAGAATATATACTTTAAAAAGAATATACATAAGTGTGAACTGAACTGTTTTTGGCCACTTAATTGCATTAAGTGCATCACTATAATGCATTAAAACTGTATTATAGTTTAAATTCACTTATTAAATGCAGTTATCGGAACTTTAGAGTGCATTTTTGACCCACGTAAGCACATCTGTATATGTAATTTCATAATTACTTCTATTGTCTTTGAAATATGGTGTACTGCATTGTATTGTATTGAATGTACAAGCATTTATGGTAACTAAAATGTACTTTAATGTCATTACTTTTGAAATTGTGAGTCATGTATTTAAATACATTTAATATTACACATCTGTAATGATGACGCTGCAATTTAGTATATTTAAAATATATTTACCTTAAATGTAATTTCAAATAACACACTAGAGTTAAAATTATAATCAAGTACTGCATATGTGGTTTAGTATTAGTCATCACACCAAAATAATTGTACTTCTTTAAAGTATGACTAAATATTATTAAAACATAACGATTTCAAATGTACTTTAAAGTAAAACTTTTAATATGATATGTGCATTTTTTAAGTGTGCTTAAGTATGTTAAGAAACAGTCATGAAAGTGTACTCTCTTTAAGTACTTAAGTGCCCTTTTATTTCACTAATATTTTATTATCTGCAAGTACAGTTTATTAAAATATACTTTTAAGATATGAAGTGCACATTCAATACCATTAAGCACACTTCTTTTTCACAAGGGAAGAAACGAAACACAATGTCTCTGAAACACCACAGTTCATAAACATAAACATATAATATGACTTACAAGACATAACATACAGTTCACACACATGAACAATGGCAAATGAAGTAGTAATAATAATAAATACAATTGTAACTGGACAGTATAATAACCATTTTTACATTCACAATAAATACAGACAATATGCAGTTACCTCTGAACATTTATCAACACTTTTGTCCGTAAAACTGTGGCTAGGTCAGAAAAAAGTAATTGCACAATTACAATTTCAGGTTCTAAAATGATATATCATATCATATAATCATATATCTCATATCATATCATATATCTCATAAATGTCATATGTAAATGCAAATTTGAACCACCAAACACAACCAACCCTATTGTGTGTCATCACCTGATTTCATATGTCTTAATTCAAAGGAAAATCCTTCTGGTTCCAGGTTTCCTGTTGTCTCTACCCCAGTTTAACGAGAGCATGTTCTCGTACGCCAGCGCCCCCTGGCCTCAGCCCTCCCATAACTACCTTTCCTTCATGGAATTTGAGGTGACCTTCCAGCCGACCAATCCCGACGGCACGCTGCTCTACACCGATGATGCAGCCAGCCGTGACTTCCTGTCAATCAGCCTGGTGGGCGGATATGTGGAGTTTCGCTTCGACTGCGGCTCGGGTGCCACGGTTATCAGGTTGAGAATATAAAATGGAAATGGAAATGGAAAACATTTGAGTCTCTTTCCGTTTTAGTAGATGACTGTGAATCCACACTTGTTAAATATTGTGTAGGACTGGAAATATCTTTGCTTCTGTTGACAGGAGTGAAGAGGCCGTCGCTATGGAGGTGTGGCATGAGCTGCGTGTGTCTCGAACAGCAAAAAATGGCATTCTACAGGTAGACAACCAGAGACCAGTGGAAGGCATGGCAGAGGTGAAGAGATTATGTTATTTGTAATCATATACACTAGCATTCAAAAGTTTGGGGTTGGTAAGTTTTTTTTTTTTAGTTTTTTTTTTAATATTTTGGAAAAAAAAGTCTTTTTATTTATTTAATCAGAAATACAGTAAAACAGTAATATTGTGAAATATTATTACAATTTAAAATATTTAATTCTATTGTAATATATTTTTTTTTAAAAAAAGTAATTTATTCCTGTGATCAAAGCTGAATTTTCAGTGTCACATGATCCTTCAGAAATCACTCTAATATGCTGATTTGCTGCTCAAGAAACATTTATTATTATCAATGTTGAAAACAGTTGTGCTGTGCTTAATATTTTTTTTAAATATATATTTTTGTGGAAACAGGATTGAGCACTAACTTTGTAGAAAATAAATTTTTTCCACAGGATTCTTTGATGAATAGAAAGTTCAAAAGAACAGCATTTATTTGAAATAAATCTTTTGTAACATTATAAATGTCTTAACTCTCACTTTTGATGCATCCTTGCTGTATTAGTCTTAGTATAAGTATTAGTTTCTGTCAAAAAAAAAATCTTACTGACCCCAAACTTTTGAGTGTATTTAGATTTAAAATTAATATATTTATGTTCCTTAACACATTTTCACATTTAGGCCCCATTTACACTAGTGCGTTTTCATTATAAAACGGCGTTTTAAAACGAAAACGATCCTCGTCTACAGTGGGGTTTCCACAGCGTTTCAGAAACGATCTCCGTCTGCACTACACCACTGAAAATGTATGTCACATGACCATTCATGCACACTGGGAATGCGTGTACAAGTGTAAACAGTTGCCTCTTGCTCATGTAGGTAGCTGCAGTATTAAAAAATGCAGAGTTTAACTGCACAATGGCTGCTAAAAATGACAACAAAGCCAGCAAAGATTGCAGTTCAGTCTCCATGTTATTGTTTTCACGGTCGTCAAGAATAAGCAGAGCGAACATGGGAAACCACGCCATCGTTTTCAAAGTCTCTGTTTTGGTCTGTTTATGCTGAAATGCAACCCTGGCATTTTCAAACTAAAATGGGGTCTACAGTGTTTTCAAAAGTCTCCATTTTCGAGGTTCAAAAACGCCGACGTAGTCTAGATGACAGGCTTAACCGTAGCAAAAGTTATGCGTTTTAAAACGAAAACGCTCTAGTGGGCATCAGTATAAATGGACTGAAACAGAGACTTTTGAAAACGATGGCGTGGTTGCACACGTTCGCCCTGCGTATTCTTGACGACCGTGTAAACAATAACATGGAGACTGAACTGCAATCTTTGCTGGCTTTGTTGTCATTTTTAGCAGCCATTGTGCAGTTGAACTTAGCATTTTTTTTAATACTCTAGCTGCCTTCATGCACAAGAGGCAACTGTTTACACTTGTACGCACATGCCCAGTGTGCATGAACGTGTTTTCGGCCGTGTAGTGTAGATAGAGATCATTTCCGAAATGTGGAAATGCCAGTGTAGATGAGGATCTGTTTAACTGCACCTTGTTTTAAAACAAAAATGCACTAGTGTAAATGGGGCCTAAAACGTGGTCTGCAGCGTTTTCGAAAGTCTCAGTTTTCGAGGTTCGAAAATGCCGCAGTAGTGTAAATGACAGGCGTAACCGTAGCAAAAGTTATGCATTTTAAAATGAAAACACACTAGTGTAAATGGGGCCTTAGTTCCAATATACACATTTTGAACTGGACTACATTTTTCTGTTCTGTTTTATTTGTTTTGTTCTGTTTTGTTTTATTTGCTTTAGTGCCAGACTGAAAACATTTTAACATTTTTCACTATGTATGGGCTATTGTGCATCAGTTAAAAAATGTATTCTATCAGAAATAAATGTATAATACAAGGGATCTGAATGCTTTCTCCGGTTATTTTGTATGTATATTGTATATTATACTCTCTCTCTCTTTTCTTTTTAGGGTGCATTTACACAGATAAAGTGTAGTTCTCCTCTCTATATCGGAGGAGTTCCTAATTATGATATTACTAAGACGAGCGCTGGCGTCCTGAGACCCTTCAGTGGAACTGTGCAGAAGGTACTAGAGTTTAGATACTAGTTAAAGATGCGAAAAACACCCAAAGCACCCTGACAACCACATAGCAACATTAACAAATAATCAAGAGTTTAAGTAGTTTAAATTCAACTGCAGTTAATTCAACATGAGAGCGAAGATGCGTAGTTAGTGTTCAATGCTGCAATTAAAATGTAAGCCTCATCAGAATCTGACTGCTCACTACTGTGATCCATGTGCGGATTTAATCTTAAAATGGTAAAATAATTTTCAGTCTTTCCTCCTGACCCAGATCTCTCTGAATGACCGCAGTATAGAGCTGAATCCAGGTCAGGCTTTTGGGGTGAACGTGTTGAACGCAGCTCACCCGTGTGTGGAGAACCCGTGTGCTAATGGGGGAACATGCAGACCGAAGTGGGACGGATACGACTGTGACTGTGCGCTTGGGTATGATGGGAAACACTGTCAGAAAGGTGAGAAGTCACAAACACACACACACAACTCTAAAGTATACTGTATGTGCTCCTGAAGATCTGTCGTCCAGGTCTTTAGTTTAACTCCAGTCCGAATCACACAAACCTGAAGCCGCTAATGCAGGGATATTTGCAATACCTACTGTATATACTACTCATCCATTTACATTTACATTAATGCATTTGGCAGATGCTCCTTTCATTGCATTGAAGGTACACATTTTATCCCTGGGAATCGATCCCATGACCTTGGCATTGCTAGTGCCATGCTGTAATTATTGAGC
This sequence comes from Ctenopharyngodon idella, assembly GCF_019924925.1. Classification (NCBI taxonomy): domain Eukaryota; kingdom Metazoa; phylum Chordata; class Actinopteri; order Cypriniformes; family Xenocyprididae; genus Ctenopharyngodon; species Ctenopharyngodon idella. Next base: position 39,671,074 of record NC_067224.1, read on the forward strand.
TACGGTAAGGCACTCATCCAATTCCATATACTAACATACATATACTAACTACTTACTATTACATAGTATGCAAATTTCCTCTATGCATTAAGGTTAAATGTTATTGTTAACTAAAAACTTAAACTACTTTTGGTCATGGAAATAAAGCTGAAATAATATCAAATATAAATATTAAAATAAAATAGAAATATAAAAACTTAAACAAAAAATAGAAAAGTTGCCTTGCCAACTAACTTAAATAAGTTTAAGTACTAAAATGACTAAAACTAAAACTGAAATAAAAATAAATTAAAGCTATATAGATTAAAAATGATTTTAAAAAAATGCAAATAACTGTATAATGATAACTGATAACAATGCATACTTAGCATTGCATACTGCATACTATTTCACATTATATTATTAGTTAAACTCTGCTGGAAGGCAGATCTCCAGGAGCAGGACTGAGCACTAACTGAACACTTTCCTTCTGTAGTATATAAACAATATTTTGCTTTAGACTGAGATGTTGCTTTGATATTCTTCGCAGACTTCTTCCATAACACTTCAAAATCTTTCTTAAGCTTCTTTTATTCTGTTTTGTGCTCTCACTGTGCAGAATGTGGGAATTATTGCTTAAACAGTAAGTGCTTCAGGCAGATGTCTCTCGTTTGTTTGCTGTCTTAGTGTATTTATTATGATGTTTGCTGCCATCTAGTGGACGTTAAAGAGCTGTGCACTCTTTGTCTTTTGCTGTATCAGCTGTTACTGAATCTATTGAGATCCCTCAGTTCACTGGACGCAGTTATCTGACGTACGACAACAGAGATATCCTCAAAAGGTAGAGTGCTTTTGCTTTCACGCTCTATAACTGCACTCAAATCAATATTCTTTGTATGAAGTTTCTGTGCATACATATGGATCCTAATATTATGGGGTCTGTTTCGGCAGGGTATCAGGTTCCAGAACAAACATGTTCATGCGTTTTAAGAGCACGTCCAAAGATGGTCTTTTACTATGGCGAGGGGACAGTCCAATGAGAGCCAACAGTGACTACCTGTCTCTCGGCCTTCAAGATGGAGCGCTCATTTTCAGGTATAATGATATCCGCTCACATCTGCATGCACCCACATGTTAGAGATTTACATTTACATTCATGCATTTTTGCAGACAATTTACAATAGAGGATCAAAAGCATCCTCCTAACATCTCTTGTTCTCCCTACAGTTATAATCTTGGTAGTGGAGCCGCCACTGTGGTCATTAATGGCACATTTAGTGATGGCAAATGGCACAGAGTGAAGGCTGTCAGGTCAGACGTGTGCCATACCGCATCCAATCATTATTCAGCATGTCTTTATTTATGGACTGCCATATGTAGAGGAATTTGAGGGAATTTGAAAGGGCTGTAGCTTTACAAAGTTTCACCAAGCCTTTATGTTTGTCTCTGTTTGAAGGGATGGACAGTCTGGTAAACTAACTGTCGATGATTACGGAGCTAAAACAGGCAGATCTCCTGGTAAGATGAGACAGCTGAACATCAACGGTGACCTTTACATTGGTAAGAAGCAACACAAGTTAATTGTAATGATAAAAGTTTAAAAAAAGTCAGCATGAAAAGGAAGTTGCGATAGTCTTTTCTTCCCTATTGTGACGTATATCTGAGTGAAATGGTTTCTCGAACAAGAACAAATGTAGGGCGGGATTTAATTTTGTCTATAGGGAATTGATTGGATGTTTGTGGTTTGCTATTGGTGGATCTCATGTGAGTGACAGGTTGTCCCGCCCTCATGCCAGTAAACACGTCATCAGAGAAGAGAAGAGATGACGCTGGAAGAGGGAGGGGAAGATATTTTCATTCAAATTTTTAGGACAAGAGTTTTAAAAAACTAGTGATGAGCACAGATAAATCATTTTTTAATGATTAAAATATCCCAAAACCACTAGAACAGTGTTATATATTTTGTTGACTTGTGTACTTACACTATCCCAGATGTTTCCAAGAATGTTTAATGTTTAAATCCAGAGAAATAAGCAATTTTAACCAGGACACAGGCCGTGTCCGTGCGTCGCCTATCAATGACATCATACCTGCGTTACCCTCGTTTTATGGTTTTATTTTGTAGAAACAATGGAAACACCAAAGACGCTTTAATATATTATGTGTTTAATTGGACAGGTGAGCAACTGTTTGGATACATTCATCAACAGAAATCTAATAATTGTCATATAGCTCAACACAGTAAGTCTTATTGTTTAAATCGCGTTTTCTTGATTTACTGCAAGTACCGTGTTTTACCATGACTAATATCGATCTATCTTACTGGAGTGTGCAACAAGTGTCTCATAGTAGCCGCTGAGCGAACGCAGAGGAGCATTATAACAACCTTCAACACACAAATGTATCTAATATCAGAGGCGGCCTTTGCAAATCGGATGCCTGTTTCAAGTGAAATGGGTGAAACATAGCATAGCTACTGTCTAATATGAAAAACAGCGCTGCGTTACCCCACATACACATGACCGGAAGAAGCGGAAGCGGATCATCTGTGGTATCTCTCGAGCCGTGTGTCGCACTTGTCTCTCATTAGCAATCGCTCCAGCGGCCTCGTTCCGCTCCAACGGCTTTCAGCCACACCCTGCTTCATACTACAGTAAAGTTCAAAAATCTTTAATACATTAGCTCATCAAATCAAGGTGTCATCATGCAACGCCTTTGTTTTGAATAAGTGACCTCTAGTGGTGAAAAATTACATATTGTGCCTTTAAATTAATCAAAAGTGACAGTAAAGACATTTATAATGTTACAAAAGATTTGTATTTCAAATAAATTCTGTTCTTTTGAACTTTCTAAAGAATCCTAAAAAAAGTATCACAGTTTCCACAAAAAGATGAAGCAGCACAACTGTTTTCAACATTGATAATAATCAGAAATGTTTCTTGAGCAGCAAATCAGCATATTAGAATGATTTCTGAAGGATCATGTGACACTGAAGACTGGAGTAATGATGCTGAAAATTCAGCTTTGATCACAGGAATAAATTATATTTTAAAATATATTTAAATAGAAAAGTTATTTTAAATTATAATAATATTTCGCAATATTACTGTTTTACTGTATTTTTGATCAAATAAACGCAGCCTTGGTGAGCAAAATCTTACTGACTCAATCTTTTGAACAGCAGTGTATGTGCAGGTATTTGTCTAGTTCTGCTGGTGATTTTGATTTCAAAGTTTCACTCTGTCTCTCCAGGTGGGATGAAGGAGATCGCGTTGCACACCAACAGGCAGTACATGCGAGGTTTAGTGGGATGCATTTCTCATTTCACTCTCGCCACGGACTACCATCTGTCTCTGGTGGATGATGCAGCTGACGGCAAGAACATCAACACCTGCACCAACTGAACACCTCAAAAACAACAGATCGCGAACATCAATAACTTTTTGCGACCCAAGAACAACATTTTCATGTGTACTCTTCAAAAATAACCACCACAACTTATGAATATCAGGAACAGCAGCTCACAAATATCACTGACGCAGATAATTAAAGACCCAAACATTAACCTCCATCTGATGAAAAGCGTTTATCTTGGTGTGATGAAGATAAAGATGAAAGTGTTTTCTTCTGAATTCTCCATTATACACCAACTCCTGCAATAACAGCCAGAGTTGGAGTTTTTGTTTAGCTTCAGCACTGTCATTGAATTCACTGAAAGGTTTTTAACCATGTAACTGAATCACAGTAAATGTTATCTCATTCCATAAGTGAGCATGCAGATGTTTGAAGGCAGGATGATCTCAGAGGTTATTTATTCCTTTTGCAGTCAAATCTACAAGTTACATGCTTTTTTTCAAACTCGATTATGAATCAGGCAACCAATTCTTGTTCAAACCTAGTCAGGCGCATTTACATTATTCCCTTCAAGAGCAATGGTCGGAGCAACTGTATTTTTGTTTATTGTTTGTTTTTTATATCATTCATTTTTTATCAGTATTTAGACTGTTGAATTAATAGATGAAGATTCATTCTGATGAATAGAGCTTTTGAAGAGTCAGGCTGTCATAGAGTAGTAAATGTCTCTCTCTCTCTCTCTCTCTCTCTCTCTCTCTCTCTCTCTCTTCTGAGGTAAATCTTTGCACTGTGAGTTTTTAGGCTGCTAGTGGTGGAAGGACAAAGTGATGTGATTTTTCTTTTGTATAAGAGGCTCTGCCTCTCTTTTCCTTCTAGCTACAAACTTTTATGAATCCCAAAGACTCTTTAGTAGCTGCTGTAGCTCTTTATTTTTTACTGTAGCTCTTTATTAAGTTAATGGATGTCTGCAAAAAAAAAAAGCATCTCTTAATTTTTTCTGCCTTGATGTTTAAAAAGCCTATCATTTTGCCATCAAAAATGTGACTTACTGATTTTATTCATAAAATAAAAAGAATGTCAGACACTGAATTTTACACAGGTGTATCTTTACATTAATTTATTACAGAGAGTTGTCGAAGCCAAATTATGAATCTTTTCTAAAAAAAGTCAGAACAGTAGATTGGGAGTCTTTAAAACTACATATAACCCTTTTAATATTTATTTATTAAACAGATAGTTCCAATCCTTAATTCTGATTGGTTGAGCCTCATTCGAAGTCACCTGTGACCTCATTACATCAGTATTACTGCGCCACTGCGTCTGTGTCAGGTACATCGACTAAATTAAAGTATGGTCACTTGTCACGTTAGTAAACATTTAAATATCACAAGTAGGCCTACTATATTCCAAAACTGTTATGTGTTGTTTCATACAGAGCCCCTAAGAGGACATGGTGGCGGATAAAAATATGGGACGGGAGGAAAAATAAACCAGTCAATGCTTTTGCGTTGTCTTGCAAATATTTTGCATTCCCCTGAGAAACTTCGCATTCGCTCGCAAAACTTTTGTGTTCTTTGCCAAATATTTTTTCCTTCCATCTCATTTTTTTCCGTCACCATGTCCCTTTAGTATGGAAGCTTATGGAAGCTTGTTTCCGCCACTAAATAAAAAATAAAAAAGGTAATTGCGACTTTTTATCTCAACATTCTGACTTTTTTTCCGCAGTTGCGAGGTTACATCTCGTAATTCTGACTTTTTTTTTTCTCAGAATTGCATGATATAAACTCACAATTGCGAGTTATAAAGTCAGAATTGTGGGTTTATATCTCGCAATCCTGACTTTAGATGTAAACTCGCAATTGTGAGATAAAAAGCCGTAACAACCTTCCATAGAAGCTTGTTTCCGCCACAGAATTAGAAAAAGGATAATTGCGACTTTGTTTTCACACAATTATGAGTTTACATCTCGCAATTCTGACTTTTTTTCCCTCAGAATTGCGTGATATAAAGTCGCAATTCCGAGTTCTAAAGTCAAAATTGCGAGATATAAACCTGCAATTCTTTTTTACCTCGTAATTGCGAGTTTATATCTCATAATTCTGACTTCTCGCAATTCTGAATTGCGTGATATAAACTCGCAATTACCTTATTTATTTTTTATTCAGTGGCAGAAACAAGCTTCCGTACTTTAGGGGCTCCAGTTACATTGACAGAGTCTAGTTGAAGATTGGTTTACTGTGGCGCAGTAAACAGTTTGGTGTGTGCAAGGACGAACCTCAAACATTTGTGATTGCGACCAAAATTTCTTGTAAGAAACGGTAAGAAAACTGTAAGAAAAGAATAAAATATTTATAAATACTTTAGAATTAAATATTTTTCTCCATTAGTGGCATTTTTGCTTGATTTAGTCTACATTATTTTACAGTTTTACAGAAAGCTCTTCGCAGAAGTAGCACAAGCATCAGTTTACTGTTGGGAATTTGTCGCGCCTCGCCGTACCCAGTGTAGACAGCATCACTGATTATAATGGGTTCTATTTGCTTTTGTTGTGTCGTGTCGCGCGGCTCGCGTCTGGTGTAGATGCGGTGTTAGGAAAAAAGGTTCAGTGGGGTTCTAAATAGAACTCTAGGGTACTTGCCTCAATTTTAAAGAACTCTTTATGCCAAAAAGGTTCTATGGAGAAACAGGATATTTAATTTTTTACTAGTTAAAATGTATGTTTACGTTAATTAATTAAAACTAAAGGGAATCCTTAAAAGGGTTCTATATATATATATTATATATTATATATATATATTATATATATGAAGCGCCTGAAAGAACCATATATTTAACCTTTTCTTAAGAGAGAGATAGTTATGACACACCTGTTCTTTGATATTCAATGTTTATGCCTAAAAAGACCTTTTTTTCTTCTTTTTTTTTGCCCAGGTTGACACATTTCTCCACATGAAGCTGATGTTTAAGCCGAACAGGGGATCAGCAAGTAATCAAAACTATTCATTCCAGATAAAAAAAATTACATGACCATTCATCTTGGCCTGAAATAGAAGTAATCCCAAGACAACAAAAGATTACAACATGACCCTGATAGCAAAGTTTAAAGCAGCGGTAAATTACGCATTATCTTATTTCACTGGGGAATAGTTCGCCAGCCATGTGGAGTCAGAGAATTTACCAAGTCATGATTCATTTCCAATGCCAAAATAATGCTTTCCAAGAAAATCTGTCCATCCCTCAAGACCAAATAAAGAAAAAAAGATAAAAAAATTGGGATTTAATTGCAAATTGACTACGGAAATGACAATAGAATTGCTGATTTTCTGTATGCAATGGACAGATTTTTTAAACAATGTTTTGATTTTGCACGTTGCACTCCATTGATCACTTTTCTCTGTTTGCTTCTGCCGTTTGCATTGGTTGAAATCACATTTCAACCTAACATTCATAGTGTTTATGATGTAATGTTATTGCTGGTCCCTGTTCGTGCACCATTAATCCATCCTTCAAAACATTCTCTTGATTAAATAGACATTTAATTTCATATCAGCCACATTTAAATCATCGTTACATTAAAGCACGATGCTACAGAATGATGATTTGTTCAAGACAGGCTAAAGAGGCTTACGTCTGCCTTTGCCTGTGTCACTGTCCTATGGAAACATCAGATTGCTTTTGTGCATCACGCTGGATTCAGGATCCCTAAAGGTCTCCACTCATCTAAATGAGTCTTCTGCATCCCAATTCACCCACTTATACTATGCCCTAAAAGTATGTACTGTTTTTGTGAAGAAAAAGTACATACTTTTGAGTGTGTAGCAGGCAATTTGGGACATAATACTTCTTCATAGTTGCAAGTTAGTTGCAAGTTACGTGGATCCTGTCACCATTTAAACTGCCTTGTCAGTTAAAATCCTCCACATTCAAGATAATTTAATTTCCTACTGTATCGGAGAGAAATGTTGAAGCATATTGATGTGCCAGTCATGGGTCTTTCAAGCAAAGACTCTCCTCATGTGTTTGCGTATAGATGCATTTATTTTAAAAGTTAATGCCCAAACGTATCTTTATAAAAGTTCACAATGTTGTTGCATATGAAATATAATGTGGTTAACATTGAATAAATATCTTTTCATCAGGTTAGATACTGATTATTATTTGCTGCTCAAGACACATTTCTTATTATTATCAAAGTTGAAAACAGTTGTACTGTTTCATATTTTTGTGGAAAACATGGTACAATTTGACTTTTTGAATTACAATTTTTTTTAGGATTTTTTGATGAACAGAGTTCAAAAGTACAGTATTTATTGAAATAGAAATCTTTTGTAATATTATAAGTGTCTTTACTGTCACTTTTGATCAATTTAATGCACCCTTGCTTAATAAAAGCTTAATTTCTTACTAAAAATCATGCTGTCCCCAAACTTTTATCAAGAACTTTATTTTTAAGAGCACATAAGCGTTATGCTCCCGCAGACCTTGTCCTTTCCCATCTCTCAGATTAGTTAGAAGCTCTTATGTTCCAGGTTAGTTGGATTGATTCCTTGATCTATAATATAATCTGCTGGAGGCTGTCGTGTTGCTGTGAGCATGGTTGTCATATCGGCTGAATTAGAGTAATGCTGTTATTGTCAGTGAGGTTTTAGCTAAGATGTAGGATTATAAAGAGAGATATAATCCCACATCTTTCAATCCCACAGCGTGCCGCTGACTGCCGTGGAGAGAACAGAAGTGATGCCTGGATTACGCTGCTAAAGGGATGGATGATCAGAACATGCAGACCAACACACATGGTCTCTTAGGACTAACCATTAAGCTTTTTTATTTGCTGGTTTTTGTAGGATAAAACAAGGTGATGACAGTCGAAAGTGTTTTCTCTGCTAAAAATTTTAGCAACGCTTTGTATTTGTTAAATGTGCAACAACATTGCAAACAGTAGAACTTGTTGACAATAAAATCAAGCTTGTCATTGAAATATTATTAATTTTTTAGATTCTTGAGTGATTCTTGCCTGTGCATAACTTGCTGTGCAGTTGTGTGTCTCTATGAAATTCTTCCCCCACACTGAATATGTCCACTTTCTTAGTAGTCAAATATGTCTAGTATTCATTAGGTGGAAATTACCCAGATTACCTACTACTTCCGCTGAAATTCTGAAGTGCGCATCCGAAGGAAGTTTTACTTTCCCATGAGGCTAAGGGAGAGGTGTTATCATAATCATAAATGGCAGAGAACAATGCAGCTGACATCGTAGGTCACATGACAATGCCAATATGATGGCATACACACCAGCGTACATAGGCTCCTTCCAAAATTGCATACATTTTGAGCAGGTACTTCTTTTAAATAAGTTCTTGACCATTAAAAAAAGTTCTATTTAGTGTAAATGTGTGTAATAGTATAGACCTTGTGCGCTAAAGAAACAAGCGTGCTGCCATCTTTGTAATATTGTCTTTGAACTTCCGTTTTTGCGGTAGCTCTGTATATTTCTATGGCATCGCTGACAAAGAATAATTAGCTGGTGAAGTGGATTTACTTGTTGTAGAGTTATTGAAAGTCATGAGCATTGTAATGTTTAGACCAGATGTCTTAACAAATGTCAGTAGACCGGGAAGATTTTAAAACGAGCAGTTCATTCATAAATACATAAGATCACTGTGGAAATACAAACCGGAAGACAAGACAACGAGCGCAGCACTGAAAAGGGGCGGGGCTACATACATACACTGAACAAAATTATAAACGCAACACTTTTGTTTTTGCCCCCATTTTTCTATGTACACAAAAGGCCTATTTCTCTCAAATATTGTTCACAAATCTGTCTAAATCTGTGTGAGTGAGCACTTCTCCTTTGCTGAGATAATCCATCCACCTCACAGGTGTGGCATATCAAGATGCTGATTAGACAGCATGATTATTGCACAGGTGTGCCTTAGGCTGGCCACAATAAAAGGCCACTCTAAAATGTGCAGTTTTATCACACAGCACAATGCCACAGATGTTGCAAGTTTTGAGGGAGCGTGCAATTGGCATGCTGACTGCAGGAATGTCCACCAGAGCTGTTCCCCTTGAATTGAATGTTCATTTCTCTACCATAAGCCGGTAGGTGCTTCAGAGAATTTGGCAGTACATCCAACCGGCCTCACAACCGCAGACCACGTGTAACCACACCAGCCCAGGACCTCCACATCCAGCATTTTCACCTCCAAGATCGTCTGAGACCAGCCACCCGGACAGCTGATGCAACAATCGGTTTGCATAACCAAGGAATTTCTGCACAAACTGTCAGAAACCGTCTCAGGGAAGCTCATCTGCATGCTCGTCATCCTCATCGGGGTCTCGACCTGACTGCAGTTCGCGGTCGTAACCGACCTGAGTGGGCAAATGCTCACATTCGATGGCGTCTGGCACTTTGGAGAGGTGTTCTCTTCACGGATGAATCCTGGTTTTCACTGTACAGGGCAGATTGCAGACAGCGTGTATGGCGTTGTGTGGGTGAGCGGTTTGCTGATGTCAACGTTGTGGATCGAGTGGCCCATGGCGGCGGTGGGGTTAAGGTATGGGCAGGCGTATGTTATGGACAACGAACACAGGTGCATTTTATTGATGGCATTTTGAATGGACAGAGATACCGTGACGAGATCCTGAGACCCATTGTTGTGCCATTCATCCACTACCATCACCTCATGTTGCAGCATGATAATGCACGGCCCCATGTTGCAAGGATCTGTACACAATTTCTGGAAGCTGAAAACATCCCAGTTCTTGCATGGCCAGCATACTTACCGGACATGTCACCCATTGAGCATGTTTGGGATGCTCTGGATCAGCGTATACGACAGCGTGTTCCAGTTCCTGCCAATATCCAGCAACTTCGCACAGCCATTGAAGAGGAGTGGACCAACATTCCACAGGCCACAATCAACAACCTGATCAACTCTATGCGAAGGAGATGTGTTGTACTGCGTGAGGCAAATGGTGGTTACACCAGATACTGACTGGTTTTCGGACCCCCCCCGCCCCGGACGCCCCAATACAGTAAAACTGCACATTTTAGAGTGGCTTGTGCAATAATCATGCTGTCTAATCAGCATCTTGATATGCCACACCTGTGAGGTGGATGAATTATCTCGGCAAAAGAGAAGTGCTCACTAACACAGATTTGTGAACAATATTTCAGAGAAATAGGCCTTTTGTCTAAATTGGAACAACTAATGTTGTACTGATTTCACTTTAATTGTGTGGAAGTAGTGCTGAGGTCCAACTAAACTGAAGTATATTTGATTGTGCTGAAGTGGAGCTATTGCAAGTAGCCTATACTTCAGGTACACTTTAAATATCTTGCATTTAAAGACTGATATTATACAAAGATCACATGATCCTAGTGATAGTGATATTAAAACACTTTTTAGGCATTATATTAAAAAATGTGAAACTCCAAATAAAGTTTGATTATTGTTTTATATCAGTAAGTCTTAAGTGATATGTAAGTAAATATGTTAATGGATTTGCACTTTACTTATTTATACTCACACACTCACACACTCACACACACACACTCACACTCTATTTGGTATGTCTGTGATCAGGTTGCTCTGTCACACTTCTGAAGTTGACCTCAGGAAATGTTCCTGCTGTTTTTTGATCTCAGCATCATGAATCTCTCCAGCTGTGCATGTTCCAGCCCTCATTCACTCTCTCTCATCCTGAATCTCCTTCTGTCACTCTCACCCTCTGACCTGTTTACAAAAGACCTCACATCCATTACAGACCTGATGAACACGGACAGAAATCTGTCTCATTTCATTGTCTCATTTCTTGTAGTCTCATGCGGCTTGTCTTCTCTTCTTTGAGTCATGTTCAAAGAGAAGAGAATGTGAAATAACTTTTTTTTCCTAATAATGTACTGCTTGTGTCTGTGAGATGAGCGTGAGATCGCTCTGAAGACACAGAAAAGGATGGGTGGGACAGATGGAGAGAGGGGTGTGTCATGTGACATGACCGAACTGCTCCGACAAGTAGGTCGCTGTGAGTCCGTCTGCTGCCGTTACTGATAGTGTAACTAAACTCTCTTAGTCTGAGCAGAGACGGACAGAGGTAGTGATGCAGGACACAGAAGACGGAGAACATGACTGAGTCTGCACTCAAGTTTGCTTTGTTGAAGTGTTGCTCTTCAGTTTTTGTATCTTGGTGTTGAGTTTGATGATGGAGCCCCAACGGCAGATATACAAAAGACCAGACATCCCGGATCATGTGCACTACATCATCGCCTTCCTCATCCTCATCATCGGCACTTTGGGAGTCACGGGCAACGCTCTGGTCATGTTCGCCTTCTACAGGTACGAGCGCTGAGGTGATGAACTGAAGCAAAAGTCATGTAGCTCATCTCTGAAAGTTTGGGGTTTTATTTTATGATATAATGCTTACTAGATTAGTTAATGTACATTCATTCTGTTAAACATGATTCATACACATTTATATTTGAGAAATTGATGGTTAGGGATGTATGTAAGAAAATAGTGTAGTACATTTTAAATATCCTTGTAACAAGTACAAATATATTAATATGAAATCTTAAAAGCTGCATGCATAATATTTATGAAAGAATTAGCAAAATGCTGTTTAAAATGTGAGTAGATATGTTGGAACTTTACACTAAGGTTTCATTTGTTAACGTTAACCAAATTAGTTAACGTGAACTAATAATGAACAATACATCTAAAGCATTTATTAATCTTAGTTAAAGTTATTCTCAGCATATAGTAAAACATTTTTAAGGTCAAAAATTGTATCTGTTAACATTAATTAATGCACTGTATAAAAATGAACATTTTTATTATCTAACATTTTATATATATATATATATATATATATATATATATATATATATATTTAGACATGTTGATATGTCATAATGTAAACTTTCAAAAAATATTCAATGTCACTTATTAATACGTGGATGTTTATTAACTATTGATCTGCTGGTATGCATTGTGTAATTTTTTTAATCACATACTGTATTCACATAAATATTTAATTTTAAAGTAATTACATTTAAATGATGTAATGTAGTAATATTCATAACAAAAGTATTACTGTTACAGTTCTGTCAGTTCATTGTGTTTTACTTTGGTTTTCCCTGTGCCGGTTTTCCTGAGTTCTAATTCCTTGTTTGTTTCCATGGTTGATAATTAGTTCTACACCTGTTCTGTTTTCCGTTGATTGTTCCCTTGTGTATTTAAGCTTTTAGTTCCAGGTATTGTTTGTGAATGTGTTATTGCTATATCTATCTCCTAGTGTTTTCTCTTTGTTTAATAAATACATTTTTTGATTCATCTTTGTTTGTGCGTGTCTAACATGTTATAATTTAATACAAAAGTAATCTTACGAACATTATTTAGCGTTTATCTATTTGTCACCTTATCTAGTTCTAGAGTTTCGCTGCCTCTTTTTGACAGATCATCTCTCTCAGCTGCTGGATAATGCCTCAGATTCTCGAATATATTATTGACTTTAATTGTTTTAGTGAATTGGGTCAGTGCGGTAAAACTAGAGCAGGCAGTGAAATACTAGTAAAAAGCTTGTTTTCTTTTTTACAATCCCCATTTGCTCAGATTAAAGTTACGTACGCGAAACACCCTGTAGGTCACTGGACAGCCCTAATCCTCATTTTCCATAATTGTTTTCTCCTTTGTGTTCAAAATAGGCCAAATGTGCTAGAAATTGGGAATATTGCGAATGAGGCATAAATAACAAGCATGATGCATTTCCATAAATGGATGCAATTATTGCAATCATGGGCTTCTGTAGAGTGGAAGGAAATTGACTGCTATTCCAGGAATGCTGGGAATCCCTAGAACTGCAGTACCACTAATGGAAAGAACTGCAATGGGGGCATTTGATCTGTTTAATATCATCTTTGCCAAATAACTCATTTGCCTCTCACCTTCATTTTATGCATTTACAATGAAAGGTTTTGTTTTACTTGATTATTGAACAAAACAATAACTAACAAGTTAACAAAGATTAGTAGGGATATGATCAGTCCAAGTGTACAATAAAATCGTATTATAACATCACATATTTGTGATTAAAAGGATAGTTCATCCAAACATTCTGTCATCAATTACTCACTCTCATGTTGTTCCAAACCTATATGACTTTCTTTTTTATTCTTCTGTGGAACACAAAAGAAGATAGGTTTAGGTTCCCAATTGTATTTTTTGTCCATATAATGGAAGTCAATGGGAACCAAAACCATTTCTTCAAAATATCTTCTTTTGTGAAAAAAGAAAAACACATAAATTGAAGCAACAAATAACATCTGCGTTCTTTCTGTTTTAACAATGGAAAAAATTGACTTAATTTAAATGTTTTTTTTTTTTTTTTTTTTTTTTTTTTTTGCAGTAATAAAAAGTTGCGGAACCTGCCAAATTATTTCATAATGAACCTGGCGGTCAGCGATTTCCTCATGGCCATCACACAATCTCCAATATTCTTCATCAACTGCCTGTATAAGGAGTGGATGTTTGGGGAACTTGGTAACTGTTTTTTGCATTCACACACACACATACATATATATATATATATATATATATATATATACATACATATATATACACCCCTCAGGCATAACATTATGAGCAGCTTCCTAATATTGTGTTGGCCCCCCTTTTGCTGCCAAAACAGCCCTGACCCGTGGAGACATGGACTCCAATAGACCCCTGAAGGTGTGCTGTGGTATCTGGCACCAAGATGTTAGCAGGAGATCCTAGTTGCGAGGTGAAGCCTCCATGGATCGGACTTGTTTGTTCAGCACATCCCGCAGATGCTCGATTGGATTGAGATCTGGGGAATTTGGAGGCCAAGTCAACACCTCAAACTTGTTGTTGTGCTCCTCAAACCATTCCTGAACCATTTTTTGCTTTGTGGCAGGGCGCATTATCCTGCTGAAAGAGGCCACAGCCACCAGGGAATACCGTTTCCATGAAAGGGTGTACATGGTCTGCAACAATGCTTAGGTAGGTGGTACGTGTACGATGGCAGGACCCAAGGTTTCCCAGCAGAACATTGCCCAAAGCATTACACTCCCTCCGCCGGCTTGCCTTCTTCCCATAGTGCATCCTGGTGCCATGTGTTCCCCAGGTAAGCGACGCACACGCACCCGGCCATCCACGTGATTATAAAGGAAAACGTGATTCATCAGACCAGGCCACCTTCTTCCATTGCTCCGTGGTCCAGTTCTGATGCTCACGTGCCCACTGTTGGCACTTACGGCGGTGGACAGGGGTCAGCATGGGCACCCTGACTGTTCTGCAGCTATGCAGCCCCATACGCAACAAACTGTGATGCACTGTGTATTCTGACACCTTTCTATCAGAACCAGCATTAACTTCTTGAGCAATTTGAGCTACAGCAGCTTGTATGTTGGATCAAACCACACGGGTCAGCCTTCACCCACGTGAGCCTTGGCCGCTCTGACCCGTCGTCTAGTCATCACAATTTGGCCCTTGTCAAATTCGCTCAAATCCTTACGCTCGCCCATTTTTCCTGCTTCTAACACATCAACTTTGAGGACAAAATGTTCACTTGCTGCCTAATATATCCCACCCACTAACAGGTGCCGTGATGAAGAGATAATTAGTGTTATTCACTTCACCTGTCAGTGCTCATAATGTTATGCCTGATCGGTGTATATATATACATATATATAATGTATATATTATCTCTATTTGTCCTTAGGATGTAAAATATATGCATTCTGTGGCGCACTGTTTGGCATCACCTCGATGATAAACCTGTTGGCCATCTCTATCGATCGCTACCTGGTCATCACCAAACCGCTGCAGACCATCCAGCGGAACTCCAAACGCAGAACCTCTCTGGCCATCCTGTGCATCTGGCTTTACTCTCTGGCCTGGAGTCTGGCACCTCTGATTGGCTGGAGTAAGATTTAAATATTCTGTTCTGTTATTTAAATATTCTAATGTGGCCTGAAAGTAGGTGTCATTTTCAGGCTATAATAAAGAAAATACAGGTATATAGGGCTGGTAAGCTGAAATGTGCTTGTTGTGTGATGATAAATTGCGTGACATCTATTATAAGCATAATTGAAATTGCTCTTGCAGGTTCCTACATCCCTGAAGGTCTGATGACATCATGCACGTGGGATTATGTCTCGCCGTCTCCCGCCAACAGGAGTTACACCATGATGCTGTGCTGTTTTGTCTTCTTCATCCCCCTGGCCATGATTCTCTTCTGTTACCTGTTCATGTTCCTCTCTGTACGACAGGGCAGCAGGTCTGAGCTCCTCACATCACCACTGGTGTCTTAAGTGATCACTGAAAAGCGTTCATGACTGTATTATGTGTGTGTGTTTAGAGATCTAGAAAGGCTGAGCTCTCAGAAGTCCAGCTTTGTGAAGCACCAGTCCATGAGGAGTGAATGGAAACTGGCTAAAATAGCAGCTGTGGTCATAGTCGTGTATGTTTTGTCCTGGGCTCCCTACGCATGCGTCACCCTCATCGCCTGGGCAGGGTGAGTGCTGAGCATGCACACATTTTCAGAAATGTGTATTCCTACATTTGTAGGGAACTTCACATTCAGGTGTTCTTCATATAAGCTTAGGCAACATCACATAAATCTATTGCTTATTCTTAGGATTAGTGTGTTAAACAAGCTCGTAACCCTGAGAACGTAGTTTGTGCTACATGTCGTTCAAAAGTTTGGGGTCCGTAAGGTTTAATACTATTAACGATAATAATTCAACAAGGAAAGGATGCATTAAATTGATCAAAAGTGATAGTAAAACATGTTATAAAGGATTTCTGTTTCAAATAAATGCTGTTTTTTTTTTCTTTTCATCAAAAATATGAAGCAGCACAACTGTTTTCAACATTGATAATTATAAGAAATGTTTCTTGAGCACCAAATCAGCATATTACACTCTAAAAATTAATCCAGGGGACCTATTACCACAACTTAAATGATTTAATTACTAGCAAACATACGTTTATTTAAGTTATTTTGATGAGATCTGTTGACATAATCATGTTGATCATTACATCAACTTAATATTGTGTGTAATTTAAATAGAAATTTCTGTTAGTTGTTTTTTTTTTTTTTTAAATACATAATAAACAAGACTAATAGATAAGGTTAACACATATTAATTGGTTCCAGGGCCACCACTTAATTTCATTTTTTTGAGTAACTTAATTTGTAGCATAAACACATTTTTTTTTAAGTACCTCTAACTCAATGTCGT
The DNA here is from genome assembly GCF_019924925.1 of Ctenopharyngodon idella. Classification (NCBI taxonomy): domain Eukaryota; kingdom Metazoa; phylum Chordata; class Actinopteri; order Cypriniformes; family Xenocyprididae; genus Ctenopharyngodon; species Ctenopharyngodon idella. Next base: position 39,687,677 of record NC_067224.1, read on the forward strand.
TTTTTTTGGGTTTAACATAATTTCATTAGAAGTTACTCTCATAACTCAAAAATATTGATGCAAATTGTTGCGTTTTGAGCCAAAACATTTGATTTTAGAAGGTGGAATGATTTCTGAAGGATCATGTGACACTGAAGACTGGAGTAATAATGCTGAAAATTCAGCTTTGATCACAGGAATAAATTACATTGTAAAATAAAATACAGATATTTTTTAAATTGTAATAATATTTCACAATATTACTATTTTTGAATAAATGCAACCTTGGTGAGCAAAAGATAATCCTTTTAAAAACATCAAAATTCTCACCGACCCCTAACTTTTACATCATCAAGCTTTAACCTTTACGCATCAAGCTTAAACATCAGTATTATTGTTGGCGTCAATAGCCTCGTGGGCAGCGCACCGACATATAGCAGCGTTGCGCTTCGGGTGACCCGAGTATGAGTCCCGGCTCGCAGACCTTTCCTGATCCCGTCACCCTCTCTCTTCCTCACTTTGCTTCCTGTCTACATACTGTCCTATCATAATAAAGGCAAGAACACCAAAAAAAAAAAAAAATCTAAAAAAACAAAAAAAAAAAAACATCAGTATTATTGTCACATGCAACCATATGGGGTTGTAAAGTTATGGCCTCGCACTGAGGCTAAAGCCATGTGATGGGAGCCAAACAACCGCTCACTTGTGTTCACTAGACTACTTTGTTGTTATCTGTTCTGTAGGCATGACATGGTCTTTCCTCTGTGATTAAAAGATACATTTGAATGAGAAATAATTCTCATATACAGTATTTGCCCTAAATTTGAAAGTTCCTAACACATCTTATATGTTGTTTTTGCAATATAATATTTGGTAAAACTGGGGGTAGTTTCTGTAATGGGGGTACAATTTCTGTATAAGCAATTGATATTGATTTGAAGAAAATAGCTTTCATATTCAGTATTAATAAAGGTTTAAGCTCTGTTAAGTGTTGATTATATGGGTTAATTGTTTTGAATAAAGTCACCATTATTGTTATTTCGTGATCGATTTGAATACTGGATATTTTAGAGGACAAGAAAATATAAAAATGGTAAATAAAATAAGCATTGATGGAATTAAACTTCTGACTTAACCAACTACTGAGAAATAAACCTCAATAAATGATGCATTGAAACAGTATTCTATACTGGACGCAACATTTGCTGTAATCTTTATATATCAGAAGTGTTACAGTGTCTGTAATCTGCAAATCCCCTGATTAATGTTTATCTGGCACTTTTCGATGTACATTTGTCTTATAAGTTTGTGTGTGGAGCTCTATAGTATCTGTTAAGCTCAGCACAGCTGTGAGAAGTAGGAAGTGATTATAAAACATTGTAATCTCTCTTTCTGTCTGCAGCGCTGCACTGCTGCCCCTCTACACTTTCTGAATGACCTACATGTGTTCAAAAGTAACTACTTTTTCCTCGGTTTCTCAGGCATGCAAACATCCTCACGCCCTACTCTAAAACTCTACCGGCGGTCATCGCCAAGTCATCGGCCATCTACAACCCTTTCATATATGCCATAATTCACAACAAATACAGGTAAATGCATCATCAAACACACAAATACACAATCACACACACTTCACGCAAATATAGATAGATAGATAGAGGGGTGTAATGATGCACAAACACGATGAGTTATAAAGTCTGAATTGCATGTTATGTCCAATTGTGAGGGATTTGCAAGTTATAAAGTCAGAATTTAACTCGCAATTCTGAGAAAAAAGTCAATTCTGACTTTATAACACAATTGTGAGTTTCTATCACACAATTCTGACTTTATAAGACACAATTGTGTTTATATCACGCAATTCTGACTTTATAACTCACAATTGCGAGTTTAAATCTCGTAATTCTGAGAAAAAAAGTCAGATTTAGTGGCGGAAACAAGTTTCCATAGGTTTTGCATTAACTATTAAAAATCTAATTATAAAGTAAATTTCCTACTCCAATTCATTTTTGAAATATAATCATTTACACAGTGGCTGTCATAACTTGTTTTCATGACAAATTTATTTAAACATACATTAAATAATCAAGACTGTCGACACTAAATGCCTGATGTAAATGTAATGCTACATGAGATATTATTCTCAAGCAGTTTTATTGATATCTTTCCACAGTTTAAACACTGGTTGAGAGATTACACGTAAACATACCGATCAATCGCCTCTTCTTCTTCTGAGCTTTTTACTGGTAGCAAACAGCGTTGCATTACCGCACATGAAAACCCCTTCTAGATTGGAGTGTGGATCGCCTCTGACTGACTGTATTCGTTCGTGCGACTGTATGCACTGAACCGTGACGTCTGTACCATATGGTTCAGGACCAATACACGTACTGTTGCACCCCTAATAGATAGTAACAAAAGTCATGGCCAATTTTGTCCAATTTTACATCATTCTCTCTGCAGAGCCACGTTAGCTGAGAAGGTACCGGGTTTGTCCTGTCTATCTCGCTCTCAGAAGGACTGTCTCACCTCCTCCACCAATAGCGATGCCTCCAGTGTCAGCAGACAGTCATCCGTCTCCAAGAACAAACTCCACACTGCCAACGACTCCTGTGCTATGGTACAGTAGAAAGGCCCATCTGTAGACTTGTAATTGTAAGACTCACATGAGACTCCAGTCATATCAGTGGCCTATAGAGCGTTGAAATCCCATGACCAGCTGAACACTTCTCACTTTAACAACGCTATTATGAGACGCTTTCAGTTGCTAAACATGCTGCTGGTTTATTCTCACTTGCTGAAGCTTCATTATGGATCTATATTTTAGGGTGTGTGTTTATGTGTGTGTGTGAGATTGCAGGCAATGAGAGAAGTGGAGCTGGACCTGATAGAGAACAGGTCGAAAGTGTCTAAAGTGTCATTTAGAAGCTCTTCTAGACGGCGGATCCTCAAATGCTCCTCACTGCTGATAGAGAAGGTGAGGTTTAATTTACTGACTTATGCTGAAACATTACATAGAGTTTAAAATGAATGTACAGGATGGAGTGTGTCCATATAATTCAAGCATGTTTGTGTTCTGTAGCCTCCTGTACAGATGAGAGAGTCGCTCAGTCTATGCGAGAAAGATCTCGTCTCCGGTTCCCTCGCCATGGCAAGCGCACCGATGGTCATTTACACTAAAAAGAGTAGGAGTGCTGAAATGACCTCTGACCTTCCATTTAACCCTAAGAATGAGTCCGTGACCCACAGCTCCTCGTACGCTCCCACAATCATCATTAGTCCAGCCTCAGAGAGCAACTTGAGAGAAGATACAGTTGGAGAAGAAAAGTCTGGATGTCAGGACTCAAGGAACTTAATGTTCAACCTCACAAACATCAACTGTCCGGCAGAGTTAATGGAGGGTATGGAGAGATTTCTCACATGAAACGAGCAGCACTGATCTGAGACTGTTAAATAAACTCTGGTTTTAACTAGATGAGCATTTCATGAAGAAAACAGCAGCAAATTAACAACGTTAAAGTTTTAGGTAACTTACGGTTCAGTGTAAATGAGAGGTGAAATTAGAGGTGCTTTTTTGTGTACGTCAATCAAAAATTATTTATCTTTATTGATAATTTACGATTTTTACGAAGTTTTTTTTTTGTTTGTTTGTTTGTTTTTTTTTAATTAAAAATCATATATTTGTACTTTCCACATGAATCTCACTGATCAGGAAAATTTCTCCATGCATAGTGACAAACAGGTTTTTAGGAAAGTGGTGTGGTGGTGTTTATTGATTAGTGTTGTGGAAGAAAATAAAATCTAAATAAAAACTGTGTTTTTGTTTTTGTCTTGTTGTCTAAAATATTTAGTATGTGTGATTTTAAAGGTACACTGTGAACCTTTTGGCCATCTAGCAAAACAAAACCATGCATTTTGCGGAAAAACATTGTTTTGGTTGTGCTTTGGCTCTGTGTGACTGTGCAGATAAATATGGTTCTTTCTCATAACTAAAAAGAGAGAGAGATTATCCTACTGCTCATAAAACATTCACTACAAGGCTCAAGAGATATAACCAGTTTAGATGGAAAGGATCTCAAGCTGACTAGCTGAAGATATTGCTGTTGCTTTACCCACGGTACTACCTTGAAAATAAATTCCGACACAGTGCTACAACAACCATAATGAAATGAGCCTTCAAAATAGAAAATGCTTTACAATGAACTCTGTTAGAGAGCTACATGTGGCAGTTTATCAGTTCAATAAAATACCTTACTTACCTGCTGAGTAATAAAAATGCCATCTCCATGTCGCTTTTTTTTTTTTTTTATATATATAACATTTCCCTCAGTTCTCGCCATCTCTGAAAAGCCAAGCTAATGTTGATTCTTATTTACGAGCTCTGTTTCTCTTTTTGCCATCAGACTCTCTCTTTTTTTACATTTGTGATTCCCCGGAGGGTCGAGATTTTGCGCTCCATATCAATCTTTCTCGCTCGTTGTTGTGACAACTAGCCTATGACACTCCCACACATACAAGCGTCAAAGGCCCTGTCCCAAATGGCACACTTCTGTGCACTTTCGGTCTTGTGAATGGCTGCCGCCTGCGCGTGTCCGTTAAGTCCACGAGACCGTAGGGTGGTCCCATTTGTCAATTTTAGGCTTCAGAAGGGTGCTCGTGAGGCGCCCTATTGTTGAACCTGCACTAGTGCGAGCTCCACGGCAGAATTCTTCCCGACAGTCAAAGCGGCGTTACGTCACGAAAGTGCGGACTCGTAGGAAGACCGCGGCTGCATCCGAAAACCTAGGCAGCTGACTTGTTACCTCGCAATGACTTGACAGTGTTTGTGTGTGAAGGCACCTCACGAAACTGATTTCAGACAGACTTCTGAGGCACTGTAACAGTTTAATGATCTACCGCAAAATAGCGCGAGCTTTGGTGAGAACTAATTAGCCTACTACAGTAGTAATTTCTCATTAGAAATGACATCAAAAGTGAAAAATGTTGGTCAAAAACGTACATTTACACACAAACTGACCAGCAAATGCAACTTTTGGACGCCATGGGCTTATAAGTTTTATTTTAGCTCAACTGTCACAGAATGGAAGCACAGGATTGTGGGATATCAAAGGCAGCGAAGCATACATCTTTTGCTGCCTTCAAAAATCGACCAGATGAAGGTATAATCTCAGGAGACAGGAAGTGAAGTTAACGTTGGATCTAGATGTGCCTACCCTGATAGCACACCTACATCTTGGAGACGCCTATTTGAGGTGTGTGTTTACGTCTGGAAGATGTATTTTTTAGAGTGTTTGCTCATCTGGAAAACGTCTATTGGACGTTTCCTGTCAGATGTCAAATAGATGTTTAGAAGATGTCTTTAAGATGTTTATGATTTAGAATGTATGTAAAACTGACATCTAAAAGATGTCCATCAGATGTTTGTAAACAGCAGATGTTTTCCAGATGAAGTGATCTTTAACAGACATCTTGCAGATGTATGTGTGCTATCTGGGTAGATGCTTTCCTACCTTGAATTGTGTCCTCCGAAGGCAGCGTTTTCCAGTTTTTGGACGCAGCCCGCAAGTGTTTAGGGTGCCATCTGGGACATGGCCAAGGAAGCAGGAGCTACTTTTCTCTATTTACGGATATGATGAGACAGGGACAGGCGAGTGACGTATGTACGCAATTTCCCGCAAAAACCATCCCGACAGGTCTAAAATATAAACCCAGATAGCACACATACATCTGCAAGATGTATGTTAAAGATCACTTCATCTGGAAAACATCTGCTGTTTACAAACATCTGATAGACATCTTTTAGATGTCAGTTTTACATACATTCTAAATCATAAACATCTTAAAGACATCTTCTAAACGTCTATTTGACATCTGACAGGAAACGTCCAATGGGCTTTTTCTAGATGAGCAAACACTCTAAAAAATACATCTTCCAGACGTAAACACACACCTCAAATAGGCGTCTCCAAGATGTACGTGTGCTATCAGGGAACGCTTAGCTACAATAGGCTTACCGTAGTGAATCAGGGTGAGACAAAAACACGTTTTGGAAGAAGAATTGACTGCATTATAAAAAAAAAAAAAAAAAATCTGTAAGAACTGAATTTAATAACCAAAAAGTACATGTAGGCCTATTTGTTTAATCAGCTTTCATCTAAAGAAACACAAATGAAAATCAAAGTAATATTTAGCCTTTTTGTGCCATGATAAAATGATAAACTGAGTGAAAAATGACTCAATATAAAGTATATTACTCAATATAAAAAATTTAATATTACTTGAGATTGTGACAAGAAGTGACATCATTTGGACTCTTTGTACCTCATGACAGGAAGGAATACAGTAAATAATTCAGTTAAGTTGTTGTAATATTGACTGCATTAGTCAAGCGCATCAATACAATCATGCCAGGTTTGATTTTTTTGTGTGAGTGTGTATATATATATATATATAGCTATATACAGTGGGTACGGAAAGTATTCAGACCCCCTTAAATTTTGCACTCTTTGTTATATTGCAGCCATTTGCTAAAATCATTTAAGTTCATTTTTTCCCTCATTAATATACACACAGCACCCCATATTGACAGAAAAACACAGAATTGTTGACATTTTTGCAGATTTATTAAAAAAGAAAAACTGAAATATCACATGGTCCTAAGTATTCAGACCCTTTGCTCAGTATTTAGTAGAAGCACCCTTTTGATCTAATACAGCCATGAGTCTTTTTGGGAAAGATGCAACAAGTTTTTCACACCTGGATTTGGGGATCCTCTGCCATTCCTCCTTGCAGATCCTCTCCAGTTCTGTCAGGTTGGATGGTAAACGTTGGTGGACAGCCATTTTTAGGTCTCTCCAGAGATGCTCAATTGGGTTTAAGTCAGGGCTCTGGCTGGGCCATTCAAGAACAGTCACGGAGTTGTTGTGAAGCCACTCCTTCGTTATTTTAGCTGTGTGCCTAGGGTCATTGTCTTGTTGGAAGGTAAACCTTCGGCCCAGTCTGAGGTCCTGAGCACTCTGGAGAAGGTTTTCGTCCAGGATATCCCTGTACTTGGCCGCATTCATCTTTCCCTCGATTGCAACCAGTCGTCCTGTCCCTGCAGCTGAAAAACACCCCCACAGCATGATGCTGCCACCACCATGCTTCACTGTTGGGACTGTATTGGACAGGTGATGAGCAGTGCCTGGTTTTCTCCACACATACCGCTTAGAATTAAGGCCAAAAAGTTCTATCTTGGTCTCATCAGACCAGAGAATCTTATTTCTCACCATCTTGGAGTCCTCCATGCGGGCTTTCATGTGTCTTGCACTGAGGAGAGGCTTCCGTCGGGCCACTCTGCCATAAAGCCCCGACTGGTGGAGGGCTGCAGTGATGGTTGACTTTCTACAACTTTCTCCCATCTCCCGACTGCATCTCTGGAGTTCAGCCACAGTGATCTTTGGGTTCTTCTTTACCTCTCTCACCAAGGCTCTTCTCCCCCGATAGCTCAGTTTGGCCGGACGGCCAGCTCTAGGAAGGGTTCTGGTCGTCCCAAACGTCTTCCATTTAAGGATTATGGAGGCCACTGTGCTCTTAGGAACCTTAAGTGCAGCAGAATTTTTTTTGTAACCTTGGCCAGATCTGTGCCTTGCCACAATTCTGTCTCTGAGCTCTTCAGGCAGTTCCTTTGACCTCATGATTCTCATTTGCTCTGACATGCACTGTGAGCTGTAAGGTCTTATATAGACAGGTGTGTGGCTTTCCTAATCAAGTCCAATCAGTATAATCAAACACAGCTGGACTCAAATGAAGGTGTAGAACCATCTCAAGGATGATCAGAAGAAATGGACAGCACCTGAGTTAAATATATGAGTGTCACAGCAAAGGGTCTGAATACTTAGGACCATGTGATATTTCAGGTTTTCTTTTTTAATAAATCTGCAAAAATGTCAACAATTCTGTGTTTTTCTGTCAATATGGGGTGCTGTGTGTACATTAATGAGGAAAAAAATGAACTTAAATGATTTTAGCAAATGGCTGCAATATAACAAAGAGTGCAAAATTTAAGGGGGTCTGAATACTTCCCGTACCCACTGTATATATATATATATATATATATATATATATATATATATACACACATATATATATATATATATATATATATACACACATATATAGCATTTTTTGGGCAATAACTACAAGCCCCTACTGAGTGGTATCTTAGTTTAGGCAAAGTCTATATATATGACGGAGAAGGTCATTCCATATTGACACCATTGCCAAATTTAATACAAATGCAAAAAGTGTAAAATAAATGTTACATTGTGTAGCAACTAAATTGGCATTACACTGGCCATTGGGCACCTTACTCTCTAGATATTGATATTTAATTATAATATTTATTTAATGCTTAATTTGATGGGGGGAAAAAAACAAAAAAATTTTTTTTTGAGAGTTTCAATCTTACCTATTCATGGAAATTGGCAAATATTCTAAAGAGAGAGAGCTTCATGTTCATTATCCATCCAGCAGAGGACGCTGCAGTGCCTGTCATCTTTCTCATGGGCTTATAAGCACATTTTGACCGGTACAAATGATTCACAGTATAACTTTAATACAGAATTGATTAACTTTAAGTAAATAGTGTAATTATTGTATCACTTTCAAGTACCTTAATATCAGCAACGCTAAACTGTGCTTTAAAGTGATTGAACCTTATTTAGAGCACATTGATTTCTAAACAGTCCCCTCATTCGTCTCTGTTGCTTTATGAGTGCATTAGCCCAGAGCATAAAATAAACTCTAATCACTCACACTGCTCTTTCTACATTTAGCTGTTAGGAAAATTAGAGGATAGTTTGAACCAGAGTACATTATTGATCCCCATTCTTTGTACAGATGCTAATAATAGCTTTTTTATGCACTGCCATTGGTCTGTGTTTACACTACATCCTATTTAGCCTCCATTAGCATCAATGTGCATGCTTTTAGACTGTCTATATGGGGTTTTCAACCTTCGTCTAACATATCAGATTGTTTAAACAGTCTCTAGTCTTTGTAAAAGCTGTCGCACTGGGGATGGAGGGGAAGGCCAAACAGGGCCTGAATGATTTAGGAATATATGTCATGCTGTAATGACAGTTATCTCTCTATGAAGGTGAGATTTGTTCTGTGTCATCGTTAATCATTACTTACACTTTTTCTCACATCTACTTTCTCTACATCAAGCTTTTTATTTCTTTATTAGTTTTTAAATCTGAGGCCACAGCTCTGTGCTTTTAAAACAACCTTGTAAAACTATTTCTGCATCTAAATAAACTGATTTTTAAGTCAGAAATATTATTTAATAAATCTGACTACATTAAATATTTTATTTTATTTTATTACAGACTTTGCCAGGACATTCTATTTATAACCATATATTGAAGTTGTAAGTTATTATTTATTTATTTATGTTTTACATAATTTTTCTTTGAATTGTTTTTGTTTTATTTTATTTTAATATTTTATTTTTAATTTGTGCCAGAACATTATATTTATAATTGGTATAATCCATAAAAAATGTTTTTAAGTTATTTTTTATTTTTATTTTGCATCAGTACAATATATCATATCAATTAAATATTATGTATAAAATGTTATTCAGCTACACACAGTGAATTGTTTTATGTTTGTTTAATTTTTTTCTTTATCACAGAACTGAATGGACAATATATTGGCTACATAATAGTAGTACAAAATACAATAAGCCTTGCAATGTAGCGTCCATATAAAGAAAAAAAAAAGGTTTTATTGGGGCTTTAGGGGAAAGTCTGTCTTTGTAAAGTTTGCATTAATGTCATGTTTCATATAAAGGTCCAGCCCATGTTTAATGACGTCACTCACGGAGGGAACATGAACCTCGCAGCGCCGCTGCAACTGCACACACGCGCACGACGCGACGCGACTCAAATCACGGACCTTCACACACAGGTAAGTGCAGGTTCATCACATGACTCAAGAGAGGAGAAAGTTTTAAACTGTCGTAGGAGCAGCTGTGTGAATAAAGTGTTTAAAATTGTTTTCAGGTAAATACTTTTTAGGATAGGTCAAACGGGGCATGTTGTCACAGCAGCACTTGCTGTTTACTGACAATGATTTGAGAAGAATACGGTTGTTTGAAATGTGAAAATAAGCAAATTTTACCTCAACATGTCTGTGTTTAAAATGTATAACTGGCTATTTAAATGCTTTTCTGCCCAATGTGAACAGTAGGACAATTTTGAAACGTAATTTGTGAAAATATGCTATTGTTTTGTTCAAAAGAACATATACACATGAACATGTCCCTACATAAATGTGACAACTTGCCCCAAACCTAATATATATGGGTCAAAACCATATTTTTTTTTTACGTTTTAGTTTAAATGTTCTTTCATTATCTGCCTTCTAGTAATGTATGTCAGTGTTTTTTTTTTTTTTGTTGTTGTTTACCCAACAGTTATAGCAAAACTAGGATGTTTAGTTATACTAAATATGCTAATTTATGACAGTTTTATATGAAATTCACTGAAGAAATGAATGAATGCATGCATTTTTGTGTGTTAATTATGTTATTTATCTTTGTGTTGATATAGCATGAATACAAGTTGCTCAATAGTAGTAACCACAACAAATGGAGTGAACTGAAATCAACAGTGAAAGTGATTAACATTTGGTTGTGTTGTGTTGAGCCGTAATGTCTCGTTGATGTCTCCGGGGGCCCCATATGGATGGGGTGGATGTCATATGTTATGCAAGCTGGGGGCGGTGTCTGTCTTCACCCCCTCTGGATGAGCACGTTAGACATGCAGCAGATGAGAAAAATTATTTAAAATTCACTATATATAAAAAGGAGATGTTTTGCAGAATCTTTTCTGTACTGTGCTTGGTTTCATGCAGATATTTTCAAACAAATGTTTTGTTTTGCATCATTTTGAATGGTGCAGTTATAAAAAATGTGCTTCATGTGGTAGTTTTTTTTACATTTAAGTATAAGTATTTAAAAATTAATCAATCTGACTACATGAAATCATATAATTGGTATAAACCGTACATTATTATTATATATATATTTTTACTTTATCAGTACAATATATTAAAAATGCAAATTATACCTTACCTTTTTGGATGAACTCTTTCTAGCTTCTTTGAAATGTCAGTTTGGCTTTATAATGTGCCAGTTTAGCATGGACTTTTATTTTTTTGAATGAAATTGCAGGCATGCATCATTGAGATCACTGACTCTTTCACAAAGACACGCAACACAAGCAGATGCTCAAATGCACAGACACTGTTTCATTATTTATTTTTAGCATGTAGAACATTGATTGGTCCATGTGAAGATCTGCTCACTCTTCCAGGAACTACGGCCTTTTGGGGTTTGGTTATTAGTAATGTTTAATAAGTCAAGCATTACTATTACTGTTTCTTGTATTTAGTGATTTGAACAAACCTCAAACCCTGAGTATTAAACCCAAAAATGAAAATTCTGTCATCATTTACTCACCCTCAGGTAGTTCCATACCTGTATGAGTTTCTTTCTTCTGCTGAACATAAAGGAAGATATTTGGAAGAATGTCAGTAACCAAACAGATCTCGCTCTCATTGACTGCCATAGTATTTATTTTTCCTACTATGGTAGTAAATGGGGAGGGCGAGATCTGTTTAAGTGTTTATTCTGTCATACAGTGTTTGTGCTCCAGACAAGAATGTTGCTGTTGCTTTTCTACGCAGTTAGACTTCCAGGTTTGGAAGTGTTGTGTGAGTTGTCAGCAGGTATCAGACGACTAATTTAGTTGCTAGTTTGGTGTAATTGCCTTGATTCAGTGCAGACAGATTGGGATTAAATTAGATTAGTGTTGAGTCACATATAGCCAGACAGTTTGTTTGTGTTCATGTGCATGATATTTTTATTTAGAAATGTCTCACGCACACTGTAATGGTACGCTAATGTAGTTAAATCACTTTGTAATGCTAATGAATCATATAATCTAAAACCAGCGGCCAGATGAAACACAACATAATGCAACAATCTGTTTTCCTTGTGTCTCCCAAGTCACTGGATCTATAATGGCATGTTGGTGGAAAAAACTGTAAACCAGAGAGGCACTTATAATCCGATAGCTATTATGAGCGCGCACACACGCACACACACACAGGCAGCATGTATTGTTCTCGTTTTGGTCTCAGCTGTTCTCACTCAAGCCTAAAGCTACTTACTGCCGCCACTCAGCATGCGTCCAAATGCTCTTTTGTGTGTGTTTGCATATATCGTTTATCATATGTCACTATATGATTTCCTTATTGTGTGTGTGTGTGTGTGTGTGTGGTTTAGATAAACCCTACGTTATAGGGACAAAATATCTCCACAAAGATGGCAATATCATTGTCCTTGTGGGGACATTTTTTGGTCCCCATGAGAAAAACAGCTTATAAATCATACTAACATACAAGTGATGTTTTTTGAAAATGTAAAAATGCAGAAAATTTTCTGTGACGGGTAGGTTTAGGGATAGAATAATGATTTATACAGTATAAAAATCATTGTAAAGTCTCCATGAAACATGTAAACCCTACATACTTGTGTGTGAGTGTGTGTAAAGATGGAGTGTGATGAGTTTTAAACTATTGATATTAGATCTGGGTCAGATATCGGACAAACCCCTCACTCAACACACACACACACACACACACACACACACACACACACACACACACACACACACACACACGGTCAGTGATCCCCAGACCTCCTGAGGACTGACCTAATGGCCTCTCACTGTATTCTGACTTTGTTGCTGAACATTTTTTTCCCATTCTTTCACATACATGGATGTGTGTGTGATTTATATATGATTAAAAACTCATCTTTCCATTGTCCAGCTCTGAACTCACATCCTCTTCCTCTCGACCCTCACTGCTGTGACAGGCAGCGTGCCAATAAATGTGCCATAGTTTATAGATAGATAGTTGAATCAGTGGTTCGGAGTGTGTATAAAACTGCCAAAGTCACGTGATTTCAGTAAACGAGGCTTCGTTACGTCATAAGTAAATTTCAATGGTTCACCATTGGGGGGCGTGATTTTGGCAGTTTGATACGCGCTCCGAACCACTGAATCGAAACAAAAGATTTGTAAAGCTTCGAAGCTTCATGACCTAGTATTTGTGTTAATTGTCTTGCTGGCAATGCAGGCCCTCACTGAGCCATCGGATTTTATGAAAAATATCTTAATTTGTGTTCCGAAGATGAACGAAGGTCTTACAGGTGTGGAACGACATGAGGGTAATTAATGACAGAATTATCATTTTTGGGTGAACTAACCCTTTCAGTTGAATTGAAACTGGGCTGGGATTTCTGTTTCCCAGCATGCTTTGCCCATGTCACTCGAAAGGGTGAGTAAATGCTAAAAAAATTAAGTGTTATATAATGTTTTTTGTGTGAGATTAATGTTAAGTGGGAGATTTAGTGGTTATTCCCCCAGTTTCACAGACAAGGCTTAAGCTAGTCCTAGACTAAAAGACTAAAACTTGAACTTGAACTGACATATCTTAAAATATGACAGTGCCATTGTTTTGTTTCAAGATGCACACCAGTAATGTTTTTTTTTCTAGTGAACATTTATAAAAGCAACTTAAATGCACTAATTGAACTAAGGCTTAATCCTGGCTTAAGCTAAACCCTGTCTGTAAAACCGGGCCATTAATGTTTTGTTATGCCAATTTAGAAGAGTTTCTGTTAATGTGGGTTACCATCATGGTGACAAATGGTGCATGTGGCTTGGTTTGAGATCAGTATCATAAATGTTTTATATTGCTACACTCATTCAGCAAGTGTTATACCATGCTATTGTTAACATGTTAGCAAATTAGCAAGTTAGTATTTTCTGTATTATCTAGTTATAGCTAGCTAAGTTTCCACTAATAAAAATGTTTACATTGAGATTACATGATACTTAAGGGTTAGTTCACCAAAAAATGAAAATTATGTCATTTATTACTCACCCTCATGTCGTTCCACACCCGTAAGACCTTCGTTCATCTCCAGGAACACAAATTAAGATATAAATGATTCATAAAGCTTCGAAGCTTCATGAAGCAGTGTTTTGAAATTGCCCATCACTAGATATTGTGGAATAAAGTCATTATTTTGTTATTTTTGGCACACAAAAAGTATTTTCGTCGCTTTATAATATTAAAGTTGAACCACTGTAGTCACATGAACTGTTTTAAATATGTTTTTAGTAGCTTTCTGGGCATTGAAAAAGGGAGTGTTATTACTAGCGATGCAGGCCTCACTGAGCCATCGGATTTTATCAAAAATATCTTAATTTGTGGTCTGAAGATTAATGAAGGTCTTACGGGTGTGGAATGACATGAGGGTGAGTAATTAATGACATCATTTTTATTTTTGGGTGAACTAACCCTTTAAGTTAAACGTATGAATTAGTTTACTCAGATAGTTCAGTTTTAAAAACAATTAAAATGTTTGAGTACAAAATAAAAATCTGCCAGTTCTGCTTACTTAAACTTTGAATTTCTTAACTTAAAAATTTTGATGTAAACGATTGCCTCAATTTTTTGGAGTTTTGCCAACTTATTCGGGTTTACAGTGTATCCATCCATCCATCCATCCGTCCATCTACATATCTATTAATAGACTAACATAGACTGACTAACAGAGATGAATGGATGGATTGATAAATAAATAGATAATACTTTATTTAGTATAATTTTATATAGTATAAACAGCATAGGTTAAACATTACTAACATTACTATAATTGTCCATTATTTGTATTTGTTTACTGAGTGGGACATTTGTCTGATAGCTGATGAAGAGCCATCTGAATAATGCTTGATGACAGTAGGGATCACATGTGGATTTCATCTCCATTCT